>NC_047016.1:11437179-11750149 GCF_902652985.1 Pecten maximus
ACATGTTGTGTCCGCGTAAGACTGAGATACGTCATATACATGTTGTGTCCGCGTAAGACTGAGATACGTCATATACATGTTGTGTCCGCGTAAGACTGAGATAGATTGTACTGTCGAGTTAACTCCATGTTATGACATAGACAGGTCGTTGTCACTGTGTATACGCATATGTGTGTGGAGTATTTATTTAATATATTGTATAACACGCATGCTTTTGTACTGATAAGGACACACATATCCTCGGGATTGATAAGTTAACATATTCAGCTAAAGAGATGTGAATATATAGGTGACATAGTTAGGACGTGATCCAAAATTGTGTCACCATCAAACATGAGTGGTATCTATATTGTATGAATATCGTGCCCATGCAGTGATAAAATCTCCAAAAGTCTCGTGCTTCTGACGTGTCCTTGAGATAAATAGACGGGCATTGAACTAAATGTAAACAGATAACACTTATCTCGGTAGGAGCGTTACGTTACACCACGATACATCCACAAATAATCCTATTAACAACATGGATATTGCCTGATGGACAACTCTACCTTCTGTATCACAAGTTAACATATCAGCCAGTTTTAACGACACGGAATCATGGACAGCGGTTCGACTTCTGGACTAGTGCAGTGCTCGTCTCTGGACACAGCCTGGAATGACTGGATTTTCGACTCGAGCTACGCAAACGTCAACGAGGAGGATTTGGCTGCGGAAATATCTAAGCTTAACGATTTGGCGTATGAGACAGCTGAGGAACACCGAATGGTTGGGGGAGAGTCAGATATTTCTGTAAGGTTGGCCGTGGGACAGACCGTAGAAACAAGCAATTCAAAATACGGCGTCGTTATAGATACTCTGGACGAAGAACCTATCAAACTTGATTCTGAAATTTTTGGAGGTTATGTGAGTTCGGTGTTACAATATCCAGATGATTTTCAGTATTCTACAGTTAGCCATGAAGACAGACCTGACGACGTGCTTGTGAGGAACAGTGATGAGGCGATAACGCCAAACACATGCAATAAGCCACCCGACCCAAAGGTAATACCCAGCATAGTCGCTGTTCAAGGCGAGGTGTCCATTTCCTCTCCAGATTCAAAACATGAAATAACTGTCCAAGCCGATATGTGCTTTCCACAGCATTCACCGGAAGCTGATAAAGCTCCGCCAAAAGAAGGAGAATATTCGTGCCCAAAGGCAGATAGTGAAATTGTTGTTCAATCAGGAGAACCTGCAGCAGGGAGTATTATCAGGAATCAAAAAGTTACTGTACCCTGTAATAAACATTCAGATGCTGTGGCCGAGAGTTACTGTAAAGTGTGCGATGAGTTAGCGTGTGTGAGTTGTGTCTGTAGCCGACACCTTGGCCATCAGTTAAAGCCGGTCGAGGACTCTATAGAGACAAAGAAACAGGAGCTCGTGGAGATGCTGGACATCCTTACAGAAAACTACATCCCGAAACTACACCAACGTATTATCTCGAATAAACATTTCAGTCGAAAGTATGAGGATCGCATAGATGAGTTGATGAACGAAATCAAAACCAGAGAAACAAAAATTCAAACTCTGCTTAGAAACACTTCTGCTGCCAATATTACTACATTGCGGAACCACAGAAAACAGCAGCAGGAAACATCAAGCCGGATTGAAGCAGAATGGGATGATCGACTAGTCAATATACGAGATCTCGTGAAACAGGGTCATACGGTGTGTACCCCAGACAAAGCTTTCAAGGTGGTCAAAGATCTGAGATCAACCCTCAAGTCGCTAGATGCCGCACTCGAAGAACTGCAGGGAACCATACTAACACCGACATTGGCAGACAGTCAGGACATGTCTCTGGATATGGTGACTGAGATGCTTGGGACCATCACCACGACAGAGGATAGTAGCGATGAACGACCACAACGGGAGAATCTGGAACTCAATACCACATTCAAATTTTCCAAGAATTCAATATGGGCGCTTGTGACACATGGCGATGGATCTGCGTGGATAGCGGCGCACGAGGATTCCACAATCCGGCTTGTGACAAAGACGGGGGTTGTTCTTAGATCCGTCACTCTCTCGACCAAAGTATACGACATCACGGTAAACGCTGACGGGAATCTCTTGATTTCTGCCGTCCACGATAGCCATGTATGGCAGCTCTCCTCCAACAGAGACATCACTAGGTTCGTCAAATTCAAAGACATGTATCCTTGTGGCCTGTTTGCGTCTCCTAAAGGACACGTGTTCGTCGGACTGGTTCGAGGGGGGCTTCCAGACAAACACGCTGATAGCAGGCAATTCGTCGTCAAAATTTCGGCCAAAGGCAGCGTTCTTCAGAGATTCGAGAAAGATGAAGCCGGAAACGCTCTTTACTCCCTTCCTTACAGGATATGCGAGAACGCAAACGACGATGTATGCGTGGTTGATTGGACCGACTCCGCGGAGGCCAGACTCGTCGTTACTGACCAAACAGGTAAACTCAATTTCATTTACACTGGTTTCAAGGAGGATGCACACTCATTCCGACCCGGTGGAATCGCATGCACGCCTGCTGGTATGATTTTGGTCTGTGATATATACAGGGATATCATTCACCTATTAAATGGAGGTGGTCAATGTGTAATGTTGTTGAACTCTCAAAGACTAGGCGGACTGTATGGTCCGTGTGACATCAGCTTGGATGCGGACGGATATCTGTGGGTCGGCGGCTGTAAGGGCAACGTCCAGTGTCTCAGATACAATGAGTGATTTTTATTACGGACAGTTAATCACTCATTCCTCATCACGGATATCACTTTGTCCTCATGGATAGTGATATATCCTCACGGATAGTGATATGGCCTCACGGATAGTGATATGTCCTCATGGATGGTGATATATCCTCACGGATAGTGATATATCCTCACGGATAGTGATATGTCCTCATGGATGGTGATATATCCTCACGGATAGTGATATGTCCTCATGGATGGTGATATATCCTCACGGATAGTGATATGTCCTCATGGATGGTGATATATCCTCACAGATATTGATATGTCCTCGCGGATAATGATAGGTCTTCATGGATAATGATATATCCTCACGGATAGTGATTATGTATCCTCACGGATAGTGATATGTCCTCATGGATGGTGATATGTCCTCATGGATGGTGATATATCCTCACGGATAGTGATTATGTATCCTTACGGATAGTGTTTTCCTCTCCTCATGGATAGTACTTCGCCCTCACGGATATTGCTTTTTCTTTACGGATAGTACTACATGTATATCCTCATGTATAATGATTTGTCCTCACGGATAGTGATTGCTCTCCTCGCGAAAAAGAATTTTTGTCACGGATAGTGATTTGGGACACGGCAATCTTCATTTTCTATAGTATGGTCGGTCCAAATAACTTTTATTCTTATTACAATAAACAATGAGTTATTGATTCGCTTGAATGGTTCAGTACAATACCGCGTATAGTATATTGATTGTCTTCGATAATTGAAATCACGTGTTTTATGCTTTTATTTCGTGTGGTGTAATATTAATCCATGATAAGATATAAATATTAAAGAGGTCTGATAAAGTCCATCTTCGCTAGCCAAGGCTTCTGATTACGTAACACTCCCCTCTCCGTTGAATGTAACGTATACACTACTCTTCGTGGAGTGTAACTTGATAAGAAACCTTGGCTAGCGATGATGGGTATAGTCAAGTCACTTTATATGTTAAAAGACATTAGTATCATAATCCACTATATTTCTTCGTCTGCAGGTCAAGTTTAACTCGGTCCTGACCATCACTAACACACAAATGGTTGATATCATTTGTAAATGAACATGTGGCTATTGCCACTTATACATACAAAGTTCATTAATTTATTTGTTAACATAACATTTATTTATTCGTATGTAATAGAATTTCATAAATATATAGTACAGCCATTCGAAATTATGTGTCTTTGTCATGAGTACAATATATCGTCTTAAACAAAGACAGATGACAAGGCTATGTGTCATGAAGTGTAAAGTGGCCAATGTACGAAATGTCAATCGAAATGGAATTCTGTTAATAAAAAAAATGGAAGGAAGAACTGCATCATTGAGATGTCGATGTACTAAAGGTTATCGGAAACATGAAGTTGTTGTCAGCTTCGCGCTGTCACAATCATACAGACTGTCAAACACACACTCGTCACACGCACGCACCAATCAAAGTTGTTGATAGGACGATAAACAATGTAAACAAAATTCCCAACCCGCGTGAACTTACAATTGATCAGGTTAATTAAAAAAACTTTAGTTTTATATTGCAAATTGCTATGTAAAATTATCTACCACAAAAGGAGCATAACACCAACCAATGTGGCAAATCAATTGACAGAGGGACAAAAATTGATGAAAAAAACATGATTGTATTGAATGTAAGAAGAAAATAAGAAAATATATGTACATAAAGTCTAATGCTATCGCATGCTGTGTAAGTGTGTTTTCAAGAAATTATAAATTATGGTAGGTGTCGTTTAAACCTTCAATAAAGCGCTCTTTTGATATGATGGAAGGGTCGTGACTGTCAAGCAAATTGGTCCAAGAAAGCATCTCTACGACCATAAGGCTGAGGCATCATCCAAGATCATGTATACCGTATAGATGGTTATTTTCATTTTCCCCGGTCGATTTTTACTTAAAATGAGGAAATGATAATACATCTTATCTTATTTTCGCGGGAAATGTCCTCGTATTTTTAACTCTAAGTGGCCTATCGTTCCCATTATGTCTATCATTGAAGAGAGAGCTGTGTCTGATGTACTTACATCACAACAAAGAATTTCCCCGTATATTTATATAGATTAACGGCGTTATCAAATTCCGGTTGCCTTTGACGTAATCTCTCGATAGTGTCTATTGTGTACAGTATCGAATCAGTTTTATCAGTAGTTTTCTATTTAAGGAACTACATGTAAGCAGGATTCCGTACATGTGCCACGTACGGAGTATTTCATGACATTTTACAAATTGTAGGACGAATACCAAAGTGTACAGCGTAGCGCAAAGAATGCTGGGAGATGATGGTCGCGTCAACTGTTTATAATTTATGGATACTAAGTCAATCTAATTAAAATCTAGATGGTCATTCTCACTACATACGTCACATGTACACGTAGTGAGAATGACCATCTAGATTTTAATTAGATTGATACTAAGTTAACTGTTAATTCATTACATAGCATATTTACCGGAAAGAGTTTATTCCGCAGAATTTTTTTTCAATTTTGTCCAGGTCCTTTGTTTTAGCACACTGAGGAAACTGGTCCAGAAAGGGGCCGAGTGATGGGAGGAAACAAGACAAGGCAGTGGAAAGTTCTACATTGTCAATAGAGGTTACTTGGTCAGTAATCTGTAAGTAGTACCCAAAGAATCTCCTTTGGATAGTGTAGGGTACTACCCATACTCCTGGAAATCCAGATAGGTGGAACCAAGTCGGAAATGTTAATTGCCTACTTTGGAGTAGAAGTGGAACCCTGCCTTACATACGGTCTCCATGTTGAGTAGCAATTACTCGGCGGATGTATACCTGAATGTACAGCTATGTGCTCTGAAAGCAGATTTTACACGGGAAGAGAAAGAAAATCAACAGCGCGAAAACTTGGCAGGCGGAATTTTGATTGGCCAAAGAGAGAAAGACGGCAACAGTTGCATCTGGGCCAAGCTAATGGTGTTTAGCGTGCTCATTAATAAAAGATCGTTTATGACATAATCTGTCTATGGACATAAGATCGTTTATGACGCAATATGTCTATGGACATAAGATCGTTTATGACACAATATATTATTGTAAGACTTTTGGCTAACCCCAGGTGCTGTGACTTTTGCCATCTTCCTTTCCTTGACAAATCAAATTTACCTTAGGCCTAGTTGGAGACTGGGAGCTGGTATGGACGTATTTATTCCAGATGCCGGGGCGTTGGTTTCTGTCCGATGAAAAAAAGAAAATCCATTCTGATTTAGCTCACAGTCCTGTGGATGTAGGCTGAGGAAGTGGGAGATTTATAAGAGCCGGAGAACCAAGTATGAAAACCGAATAGCAGAGGCAAAGGGTGACAAAGATGGATGAAAGCGAGACCAGTGTGGCTGTGCCCAGCAGTACACCAGCTGTATATATGTTTTAGAAACCATTGGACTGATATGTGGAGCATTTTAATTCCTTCCATTAAACCAACATCTTGGCTATTCAGATGCAGTTTTAAATATTTCAAACAAGTTTGGCCCTATAACATTAGAAGTGGGCCTAGGTTCATTTGAGTCATTTGAAGAAGAAGAAAAAAATCTTGTCCTTTATCTCATCATACTTCTGTCTAAATACCATGATTCTGGGGCTTTTGGTCAATGGAAAGAAGTTATCTTTAAAGTTGGGTAGAGTCATTGAATGGTATTTCTCCATTCCAGCATGCTAATTGCCCAATAGCAAGACCCTTGGTCATTCCGTTATGAGAAGTTGTTGAATTATTTTAATACATTTGACCCCTGTGATCTTGAAAATAAGTCATGGTTATCCATTTGCAAACTTATTTGCTTTTCATTCCAACATGCTACCGGCCTAGTGTCTTTGCAATGGGCTTTTTGGTTTTTAAGAAAAAGTTGTTTAAATGGAAAAGTTGACATTTAGATGGACAATGGCCATCACACCACACTGCAGGCGCTCATACCCCAATGGCAGATGAGCTAAACATGTAAAACAATTAAATATATAATTAATTAATCTTTCAGTTACAACAGGATTCGTCTAAATGTTGTTATAGCGCCTGAAATAATGCTCCTTTGACCTTGACATCTGACCTGATGACTCTGACCTTTTGTCTGCTGACACCTTGTTGAGTTCTGATCAACTTTGCTTCATAATGCCATGACAAAAGGTTCACCAGTGAAAAGATACAAAATTTGACCTTGACCTTTCACCAAGATCCAATGACCTTCACGTTTGGTCACTCGACTCCTTGTTTAATTCTGATTAACTTTGCTTCATCTGTCATAACTAGCGAAGAAGTCATTTGGCACTGCCCCACACCTCACTGGGGTCCACCCTACTATTTGTACAATTTTGAACACCCCCCCCCCCCCCCCCCCCCACCCCCACCACCACCACCACCACTTAGGGATGCTACCAGTCAAATATGAGCGATATCCATTGCTTAGTTCCAGAGAAGAAGTCGTTTCTAGTTGGGTTTTTTTTTCAATGAAAAAGTATTGTAAGTATTACAAATTGCATATGAGTTAAACGGAAAAATAGTAATAGATACAATATGTACAAGGTGCGTTAATTAATTAATAATTATCAATATAATATAGAATATATTATTACCATCATGCATACCTCATTCATTCACTGATTCAGTACATTCTTTTCACTCGTCTGACTTAAGATGATGACTTAACTGTTTCAGGTGTTTCTTTTCTTGAGTTGATTTTGTTTTCCATATGTAGTTATTAAGGTCCTGTTTGAACATTTTTAAGACACTGACTGCTGATGTTTTACAGTCACTAATATGGTAGGTCCTATAGATTGAGTATCCAATTAGTGTATAAATAATATTAGGTGTGTGATATACAGGATTGTTTGTTATTTCCTGTCACAATAAATTCAAACATTCTACTTGTGTTTATCTTACATGTAGAGAGTGCTGAATGAACATTTTTCCAGAAGGGTTTTAAGTAAGCACATTCTATGAAGTAGTGTTTCAAGTCTTCACACTTTCCACAATGTTTGCAGGCATGGTTGTCTGTAATTTTCCATTGCTCGAGTTGTAACTGAGTAGGGATTATTTGATTGATGAGCTTATATTTGAATTGAACAATCCTATTATCCTTTATTTTTTTAAAAACAAATTCTGAGATTCCAGCCCATGTTGATTCCTTTATCGTTTTGTTTAGTATTTTATTCCAGGAGTCATACACAAAAGGTTTCACAAATTTTTGTATTTTTAATGTTTCATATACAATTTTATTATTCAACATATTTAAGGGAATTATTGAACCGGTTGTGTTATTTAAAATTCCAAATTGAATTACATAGTGCAGAGTTGGGTATGGTGTAAGTCTGAGTTTATTCACCCATTCTCTTGGTATAGCCTTTTTTAATTGGGTTACTTCAGACATCCAGTCTCGTTTGTTCGTCAAATGTGCTAGAATCTTTCTTTGAGAGAATAGGCCATTTTCAAATAAATCATCAATTAAAAGTATACCCGAATCAATCCAATTAGTGAAAATTATAACTTTATTGTTTAATTTGATGTTTGTTTCCCCATATTAATTGTTTTCTTATTTCAAGTTGGTTTCTTGGTTTTAGAGTTTGCCCCCTACCTGTTGTGATCCATACTTTTATAACTTCTTGATAAAAAGTAGGTGTTTGTTTGAGCTTGGGTAAGGATTTAATGCTGTCCAAATTCATTTTGAATATACAAAAGTCATTCCCATATTTTCTGAGAAAGAAGTTTGGTGTAATTTTCCAGTTAGCAGGGGTGTTTTCTTTCAACGCTTTAACCCATTTTACCCTTAAACTGGTGAAGTATGATTCTAGACCAGGGAAGTTAATTCCACCAGCTGTGATTACCAATTAGAGTTTTTCGTTTAATTTTTTCCTTTTTCCCAGACCACAGGAAATCATAAATTATCTTTTCTAGTTGCTTTATTATGTGTTTGGGTATTATTAGAGTTTGTGCAAGATATGTGAATTTTGGAATTATGATACTTTTTATAATTATAGTTTTGCCTATAATTGTTAGGTCTCTTCTTTTCCACAAATTCAAGCAATTTGTGCATTTAGCTATTTTTTCATTCCGATTTAACTGTTCACATTGATTTTTGTTGTGACCAAAGTATACACCTAGTGCTTTGATCGGATCTTCTGGCCAGTTTATACCACCTATCTTTTGTTTACTATTTTTTAATTTCCCTATCCAAAGACCGTCAGTTTTATTCTTGTTTAGTATCAACCCCGATACCTCCCCAAATTTTAAAATTATCTGTTTTATAGTAATATAGCCAAATTGTTCTCTTTTGGCGCTGCCCCTCAGCCTCCCCCTGGTGGTCAGCCCCTACCATTAGAAGCTCCACCACCTAGGGTTGCTACCACAGTCAACAATATATCCAAATTGTTCCCCTTTTGCAACCCCCCCCCCCCCCCCCTTTTCCCTCAGCGTTCCGCCGTTTGTAGCTTTTTGAATCCCCATCACTTACAGATGCTTCCAGTCAAATAAGGTTAAATTCCAATAAATAATTAAGAAGAAGTCGTTTTTGTTAAATTGTATAAGGATAACACAGTATGGCTCACCTTGGTCTGACCAGGAGATCTAACATTTCATTTTATAGTGAGGCATGACACCCAATCTTGGTTTGTGACACTCCCAAAAAGGAATTGGTAATGGTATGCCATAACTGTTTTTGACACACAAAATAAAAACTCAAAACTGTTCAAGATGTTTATCTATTTTAATATGTAAACTTGATTCTGAGGCTGAATTTAAACATCATTTCTTACATATTCAAAATATTGCAACACACACTCATCAGTTGGTGATGGTAAAGGCCTGAGACAGTCAGTACAAAGCATGTCCTTATTTCAGTGGTAAGGCAATATATCAAGATTAATGCTACTTATATTGAAAGCAAGGCACAAAATTATATTGACATGGAGGGAGATAATTTGTGGGAAAACACTATTTTCTATGGTAATCTAAATGCCATGGTTGATTCTAAAATCTCTGAAATGATAAGTAACCTGCTGTGTTTTGGCTTAACATCAAATCAAACTACAAATTAAAGAATTTGAGAAAAAAAATTAAGGGTGTAATTATAAATAATTTAGAGAGTGCTTATCAATATTCAATGAGTGTAGATAAAAGACAAGGCACAAGTTTCACGAGCACCGATATCGACAGGTTTCTAATATTTTCTCTGATATCGACCAGGTTTCTGATATTTTCTCTGATATCGACAGGTTTCTGATATTTTCTCTGATAACGACAGGTTTCTGATATTTTCTCTGATATCGACCAGGTTTCTGATATTTTCTCTGATATCGACAGGTTTCTGATATCTTCTCTGATATCGACAGGTTTCTGATATCTTCTCTAATTGATCTTCCAATATACCGAAAGTGATTGTACATAATTACATCCTAAAATTGTTGTTTTAAATATCACAAAATAGTTGTTGAAATTCTCGTTTTCAAAGTTTGAAAAAATATTTTCCAGAATATAAATGAATGGCAAAGATTGTGTGCTAACAGACATGGTTGGAGTCTTACCATTACATAGATGGGAGGATGTTTACTTCTGACAATTGTTGCACTTTTAACAACTTTTACTTTAACATGGTTCAACAGGGGTTCGGATGGAAAAAGCATAAAAAAATAAATATATTTTTGTTCCCCATATTAGATTACTATACTTTGATATCTAAAAAAATAAAACATTTTTTTTAACAAAAACAACATTTTCAAATACAACACCTTCATAACAAATACAAAATGTTGTCACAGCATAACAAATGCCAATGTGAGTGTAAGATTCAAAATACATAGCACAAACATGTCACATTTTCTCGGGTAGATAAGAAAGTAATCTATTATACAATACTTTCTAATTTCTATTTGTCTCTTCCAGTCACTTAAACAATGACGTACATCGTTGTAAACACCGCTATGAAGACCAGTGTGTCAGTTCATACACTCTTATTTGTATAAACACAACCTAAAACATATGTTATTTGATATAGCAATGTCAGGACATTACCTATATAAAAGATAGATGCCACGTATTGCCGTCTCTACTCGTATACCACACAAGTCAAACAGACAAAGATATATCAGTAATGGTGCTGTAAAGTACTTACATACGAAATCATCTGACTTCCAATGCAAATATCTAAAATGAACTTACTTATTTTGGCACATTAAAATCTTAGCATGTTCTCAAATTTTAACAAATCAGTAATGAATGTCACACCCTACATTATTTTCCATAGAATCAGTGATAATAGAGTCCTATAATATATGAATTTCAGGGTTCATATTGTAATTCTACAAATAGCGAAAATGTTAAATATCCGATAAAAAATGCTAAAAATCCCAATATGAACCTCAATATCATATATTACAGGACTATAGCATAATGAGAGTACTGCTTCCAACGCAAATGGTTATAAGACAAGATTTCTGCCTGAAAAGGAATATTTACAGTATACAGTATGTACATCAGTGCTCCACCTAATTTGTGTTTTAGAGAATTATGAATTAAAATTGGAAAAAAACCCAATTATACTTAAATATTGGCAAAATGCAGATATTAGAAATAATCCCTGTAACGTCTGTTGTTAGTCCTTGGTGCTAAGTGTTATCCACTATCATTAGCCAAACATTATAAGTAGGAGACAAATTCAGTAAAAGAACCACATGTAACTAACTATTTGATTGGTGTCGGGAAAAAAGTCCTGACCAATCACTAAACTGATGTATTTCTTTTGAAGATTACAATTGTGGCCGTGATTGAGCCTTCAATCATGAGGTGGCCATGACTGAGCCTTCAATCACAATGTGGCCATGACTGAGCCTTCAATCACAAGGTGGCCTTGACTGAGCCTTCAATCACAAGGTGGCCTTGACTGAGCCTTCAATCACAAGGTGGCCTTGACTGAACCTTCGATCACAATGTGGCCTTGATTGAGCCTTCGATCACAATGTGGCCATGACTGAGCCTTCGATCACAATGTGGCCTTGATTGAGCCTTCGATCATAATGTGGCCATGACTGAACCTTCGATCACAATGTGGCCATGACTGAACCTTCGATCATAATGTGGCCTTGACTGAACCTTCGATCATAATGTGGCCTTGACTGAACCTTCGATCACAATGTGGCCTTGATTGAGCCTTCGATCACAATGTGGCCATGACTGAGCCTTCGATCACAATGTGGCCTTGATTGAGCCTTCGATCATAATGTGGCCATGACTGAACCTTCGATCACAATGTGGCCATGACTGAACCTTCGATCATAATGTGGCCTTGACTGAACCTTCGATCATAATGTGGCCTTGACTGAACCTTCGATCACAATGTGGCCTTGATTGAGCCTTCGATCACAATGTGGCCATGACTGAGCCTTCGATCACAATGTGGCCATGACTGAGCATTCGATCACAATGTGGCCATGACTGAGCCTTCGATCACAATGTGGCCATGACTGAGCCTTCGATCACAATGTGGCCATGACTGAACCTTCGATCACAATGTGGCCATGACTGAGCCTTCGATCACAATGTGGCCATGACTGAGCCTTCGATCACAATGTGGCCATGACTGAACCTTCGATCATAATGTGGCCTTGACTGAACCTTCGATCATAATGTGGCCTTGACTGAACCTTCGATCACAATGTGGCCATGACTGAGCCTTCGATCACAATGTGGCCATGACTGAGCCTTCGATCACAATGTGGCCTTGATTGAGCCTTCGATCACAATGTGGCCATGACTGAACCTTCGATCATAATGTGGCCTTGACTGAACCTTCGATCACAATGTGGCCTTGATTGAGCCTTCGATCACAATGTGGCCATGACTGAACCTTCAATCACAATGTGGCCTTGACTGAACCTTCGATCACAATGTGGCCATGACTGAACCTTCGATCACAATGTGGCCATGACTGAACCTTCGATCATAATGTGGCCTTGACTGAACCTTCGATCACAATGTGGCCTTGATTGAGCCTTCGATCATAATGTGGCCATGACTGAACCTTCGATCACAATGTGGCCATGACTGAACCTTCGATCATAATGTGGCCTTGACTGAACCTTCGATCACAATGTGGCCTTGATTGAGCCTTCGATCACAATGTGGCCATGACTGAGCCTTCGATCACAATGTGGCCATGACTGAGCATTCGATCACAATGTGGCCATGACTGAGCCTTCGATCACAATGTGGCCATGACTGAGCCTTCGATCACAATGTGGCCATGACTGAACCTTCGATCACAATGTGGCCATGACTGAGCCTTCGATCACAAGGTGGCCTTGATTCAGCCCTCGATCATAATGTGGTTGTGACTGAGCCTTCAATATGGGGGAATTGAAGATGGATCAATGACAAAACACGACTCAATATTTTTGCTAAAGTTTTGAAAATGAAAGTTGTAAACATTCCTTTTACCCTTCCCTGACTGAAGGCAATAACATTAACTGAAACACTGGTACACTGCCTACAATTATCACTGATTCTTTGTATTGGCAGGTGAATGTGGAAACAGTCATTGGTACAGTGTAAAATAGTGTCTTAATTAACATGTTCAAGAGCACTGCATGTATTAACAGATACTTAGCTTTGTGTATTGAAAGACAAGACCTGTACCTGAGGTGTATATGTATCACAGAGAACACTGCATCATGTATCTCAGGGACTTGACACAAATTCTGAACCACCATCAAAAATATTAACTTATAATATAACTGTGTAGATGTGGATTTGTGAGAAGTCCCTGTGGTATGCATCATTATCACAGAGAACACTGTTAAACTGATATTACAAAACAACACTTGATATCATACAGAACACTTAGTAGTAAATTGAGATCTTGTGGAGTATTGCTTGGATATAGAAAATCTATTTCATGTAAGAAAGACAACTCTTACTTCAGAAACTACCAGTTTGTCCCTATTTTAAGACAAAATTTCCCTGACATTTTCTTTATCATTATCATCACTTCAATCTTTAACTTCATCCAACACCAATAACCCTAACATGAAATAATGAGTAAAACATAACCCTAACATGAAATAATGAGTAAAACAGAGTCTAAAACAAATTTTTTTTTTAACTCAAAGTACTACATTTAACACAAGTACAAGTTTGGTTATCTCCCTTTGGAAAACATGGAAGCACAGATGTATAATCTCATAAACATAAGCCAATTAACTGTGTTAGTGCTTCAAACATGTAGCAATTTTTTTAATAAATAAAGTGTAGCAGCCATCTCTGTTTTTATTGCAAATACCATGTAAATAAAATCAGAAATTAAGTTTCTGAAATTGCTTGTCATCCTATGTCGGTTTCCTGGTCATTGTACTTCATCTACTAAAAGTTCAATGTCCACATTATCATGAGCTCCCTGTAGTAGCAACTCTCCCTCATATTTAATGTACTTTTTCTTCTTTGCTGCCCGAAGAGTTCCGACAAGGGCCTCAAACATGTTAGCACATTTTTCATCTTTGAAAAGAGTACCAAATTTCACAACACACTTCCCATTGGAATCTGAAAAATCCAGAACATTAGACAAGTTACCATCCAGTAAGAGAAATGACTTATTTAATATGATCAGGCCATGAACCTAAGATGATATATGTACAAGGAATTCAAAAATAAACTAGGCAGTCAAATGAAATACAGGTTGTTTGGCAAAATCCTACTGGCTCAGGATATATGCTACTCTAAAATAATTCATTGAGATATTAAATTTTGAAATAGATGTTTATCCTCTTTAATTTCTTATTGATCCAATTCAATAAAACAACATAGTGTTACCAAAGGAGAAGCCAAACACTTCTTGTAATGTTGTCTGCAAATAAAGTGTGGACAATTCTAATACAGACTGATAGGGGCATCGACAAATCTACTGAAAAAAGGTATTGACTTCTGTACTACACAAGAGAACTGACACCTCTAGTACACATGGGAGCCAACATTTCTAGTACACACAGGTATTGACACTTCTAGAACACATGGGTATTGACACTTCTAGTACACAAAGGTATCGACACTTCTAGTACACAAAGGTATTGACACTTCTAGTACACAAAAGTATTGACACTTCTAGTACACAAAGGTATTGACACTTCTAGTACACAAAAGTATTGACACTTCTAGTACACAAAGGTATTGACACTTCTAGTACACAAAGGTATCGACACTTCTAGTACACAAAGGTATTGACACTTCTAGTACACAAAAGTATTGACACTTCTAGTACACAAAGGTATTGACACTTCTAGTACACAAAGGTATTGACACTTCTAGTACACAAAGGTATTGACACTTCTAGTACACAAAGGTATTGACACTTCTAGTACACAAAGGTATTGACACCTCCACTACACATGGGTATTGACACTTCTAGTACACATAGCTATTGACACCTCTAGTATACATGTGTATTGACACTTCTACTACACATGGGTATTGACACTTCTAGTACATAATGGGTACTGACACTTCTACTACACATGGGTATTGACACTTCTAGTACACATGGGTATTGACACCTCTAGTACACAAAGGTATTGACATCTCTACTACACACCAGCATTGGAACATATATTACAGAAGGTAGGGTTGGTGCCTAGTGGGTAAGTGAGGGATGGGTGGAAGGACTGCAAACCTGAAAACCTTTCTTAAAATTCATTATCAATTCAAAATTAATCAAAAGCTGATATATGTCCTACACACATTGGAATAAATGAATTTGAGAACATAGGTTGGTAATTAATATGAAAGTTAAGTTTGATACAATATGTAGGAGGTATATGTCTATTACTATACAAGTTGAACATTGCTGAATGAGGCCAAAACGGGTGTTCAGGTGGCACAGTGGTAACACATCTTCCTTTCACCTAGGTGGCCGGTCTCCATGCTCTGATGGGACATGAAAAGGTATGGGGTCACCTTTCCGACCATGTGGTTTTTCCCTGGGTTCTCTGGTTTCCTCCAACAGTAAAGACCCATTGTGTGCTTCAATCCGTGCCAATAAGCATGAATAATATAAATTGATAGAACTATTTTTGTAATTGTTGTAAATTTTACATTTACATATGCCAAAACTTACTCTTGGTGTCAGCACCTAGGCGCTTCAGCTCTTCAACTAACAGGCTTACTTCATGTTCAACATTCATAATGATGCTATAATACCTGTAACCACAATATTAACTCCATTAGTCAAAGAAATCATTGGTGTTACAATAGATTTATAAATAGGCGTCAGAAAAAAAGATTTCAGCTCCATCATAATAGCAGACTGGACAATCACACCTTTAAAATTAATTATGTGGCTATATTTAATATGGAAGCATCATGTCATGGTTTTCATGTATCAATCAAATTATCATTGATTTGTATTTGAACTTTGAGCTCTAACATTGAAAGTTATTTGTCAAAAGCAAAGCCTCCAAAGCATAACATTACAAGGATCACAACCACTTGCACAGATCCTAGAATGACAGGGTTTCCTATGCTTATGTAGGTCTCTATTTAGATGTCAATTGATTAGTGGTAAACGGTTGTATTACATTCTGCATACAAATTGGGATCACCGTATCCTGTATACATCAATCCTGAGTTCATGACCATATATTATGATTATAAGGAAACTCATGCAAAATCTAGTTATACCAGGGCTGTTGCCATGTTGTGATCCTTTTTTTCCTAGGGCTAGTCTGAATTACTCAAGATGTGGTATTGACTTTTTGGCACCAGAACATATATTTATAAAAAAGAAGAAGACGTAATTCAAACTATCTAAATACATGAAGGAAAATGGCATTGGATTGCGCAAATAAAGACCTCCAAAACATTACCTTTAAACTAAAACTATGTATTTTAAACTGCTCTCTCTCTTGTTGAAGTGTTCATTTGCGAGGACAAGTTGGTTCATCATTTTTTAACTAACATTTCAGGCATTCTTTCGACTTGCAGATGTTTAATTAAGAACAAAGTGATTTTATGTTGCTTCCAGGTGTGCCTTGCCATAGTCTTCCAGTGACTCTATGTGCAGGTGCATCCAAATTAATACTTGAAATGGTATTAATTAATGTTACATTTGAACTGATCGACTAATAGGACAAATCATTTGGAATGTGAAAGTGGAAGCCACCCTACTTCTTACGTAAAATACATTGGTAGCACAGGTGCGGGGTTCTTCAGAAACAATAGTGATTGCACACCCGCTACTAGTAATATACCCTTGCAGTAGAGGGCGTGTTATCATTATGTTTGCTATATACTATTAGAAGACCATATTAGAACCTGTGTTTGGTAAATACACAAACGTTGAATACAGTTTCATTCTATATTAAATAAAGGAGCTTTGGTCGGATAAGATTTGCGTGTACGGTTCCATCGCTCGGCTCGCTTCCTGTATATGTGTATTGCATCGCATAGATTCTAATGGCATAATCTTAATGCACTGATCCGCCCAACGCAATTTTCTTTTGTGACATCATTCATTGATTTCATGAATGGGTTATGCCTAGATGTAGCGCGTTCGCAGACGTATACTTACCCAACAAACCGCTTATGTATCAGTTATGAAATAACGTTACTCAGGCAAGATTCTTCGAACTTTGGTGAAACGTTGTGTATTCGCCGGTATCGAAACCCTAACCAGGAAGTAAACCGGAAATAGCGTGAGAAGATTGCGCATGTTAAGTTTTTCTACAGTCGCACATGCGCATCATTACAGAGCCATCTTGAAGTTGTCGAGTGAATACGGAATATTATTGGTGAAATTCTTTTAATTTCATCGTAATAGGATAACTTTAACATGGCAGTTGTCAGAAAAAGATGATAGAATGTGTATTCGACAATGAATTCGAGGAGTCCGATGCAGCCATACCTTAGTAATTCCCTGGCTATCCGTCAGGAGATCCAGCGATTCGAGAGCGTACACCCGAGTATCTACGCTATTTATGATTTAATAGATGCTATCCCTGACCCGTTAATACAGCAGCAGATTCGGGAGCATGTCGTCTGCATAGAAGGTATGTAAAATTAACTTTTTAAACCATACAAGTCATTTTCTTAATGTATTTGACAGCAAAACATCCTGTAAATTACAATAGAGCAAGCGGAGAAGCCATTTGTAAACAAATGCATGCAGAAGTTGGTCATACGATTTTGCTGCCGGCGAATGAAGATTCTTCCAACATGCTGTGGAATCTGACAATGGATGTCATTGGCGTTTTATTTAGATTTATTATGAAAAAATACTGTTCAAACTTACGCATTAGAAGAAATGGTAAGCGTACGTGTCACCGTGAAACACGTGATGTGGAGAGAGGCATCATAAAACTACACCCATTCCCTGACTGGTAATCAATGTCTGCATTTCTAATCAATGTGGCCATACAGTATCTGCAGTTGTCGAATCTTGCATGAATCGTTGCGGGAGAATGTATTATTTGCATGTTAACATATATACTCATATCAATTTTGATGAATACAATAATCGTATATTACTATTATATATGGTCAAAACATTAGTAAGGTATGATGTTGACATCATGGGGAAAAATAATGAAATGAATTATGTTTCCAATTGTTTAATGTTAGATCTTTCCTTAATACTATATCAGTACATAAGATCCTGCTTCTTCACAGGATATATCGGTAGCATTTAGTGATTTTCAAATTAGACTATCCATTAATACTCCTGTCAGCTACATAATTTGTATATGTGTGTATAGTCATCTTTAGCAGAAACACATATCAGTAAAATTAGGTTACAGATAAGAATGTTACTAGCATTAAAGAAACTAAGAAGATTTAAATGTGAGCTTGGGGATGAGCTAGCATAATTACTGAAAAAGGAGAAGATATTTAACAACTTCCACATTTATTTCAATAGATGGCATATCATCTAGATCTGACAACAGTTTTCTTCTAGCATGTGAGAATAAACATATACACAGCTGACTTTAGTGTGTCAACAAATAATCAGCGTTAATGTAATGCAATCTCAGACCGAGCTGTCACATTTGCTGGTTAGTACACCTAACTGACAGCTGTCTGCCCTGAATTACATGCTCACCTTAAGGCTCAGGTGTGGTATGATGTCAAAATGACCAGTCACCTAAGGCCCAGTTTGTCCACCAAAACCTTTCACTTCGCCATTAAGATCAGGGCTTTTTTCTCAATCGTTTGGGAAGAGGCCTTTTTATCTCATTTTGGGAAAACAATTGGTGAATTGTGAAAGATTTTTTCAGGAGTAAACTGCAAATTTTGGGAATATGACTTGAATATAACAATTTAAATTGGGAATGTAATGAGGCCCATTAATGGCCCTAAAAAGCCCCCAGAAAAAGCCCTGAATATTATACCTGCTTTCAGACAGTGTCATTTTTAGCACCATCTCGAATTGTCTTTATTTCAAAATAAACTGGTAGTCAAATACTGATAACAATATTTAAACATCTCCAGGTCAAAAAAGTCTTTAATTACCAAATAAAAAATATCCAGTATATGACTAGCTTTATTTCGTATCTTACTTAGATTTAAAATGTATTTTGTTCAAAAGACATACATGATATTAATTTAATAAGCACTTTTGAATACCAATTGAGAGAACTTTAGATGAACAGTAAAGCCAGAAAATGAATCAAACTGCATCATTCAGTTGTTTTCTCCATCTTTGAAGCCTCATCAGTAATCCGGTGATAAGTACATAAAGAGTTGACATGTCTAGCTATATTTAGATTGTGAGAGAAGAATAGGTTGAAAGAAATCTGGATAGGGAAGTGCAAGAGTCCCATAATTGAATAAATGTCATAATTTTTAGTCGCCTACCATTGAAACTACGAGGAGACTATATAGGTCTCATTTCTGTCTGTCGCATACATGTACGTAATGCTGAAAGATTGCTAGCAGCTTCATTCCTTGAGATATTTTAATTAAACTTCACACAATGATAAAGAACCATAATATCTGGGAAGAGTTCGAGTTTCAGGGGTTTTTGGTCAAGGTAACTTACTATTTTTATTTGGGGCTGGTAGGGGGATTTGTATGCTTCTTAATATTGGATTTCAAAATGGTGCAAAGCACTTCTGTATATTCTGAACTGTGCAAAATTATTCAAATGAATTAAAATGTGGCATGAAGGACGTGAGGTTTCTGCAAATCTTAAAAGATTTTGAGTAAAATAAGTTTCAATATTCCAACAGAGATCCATAATTCAGGCATAGGTTAGAGAAGAATTTGTAAATTGTGTTAGCTAACAGGATTTTGAAGGTCAGTTTGAGATGTGCATTCTTGCCAATACCATGTACTGAACATGTACAGCAGATGAATAATAATGTAGGTTACTTGTAGATGACTAAACCGGCAATGTTAAAAAGCTAGCAGTTTTTTTCAGTGATTGGTGACCAGCTTGTAAAAAAGTTTAAATTCTGTACATTCCAATCAAAGTATCATCTACATTATCATCTATTTCAATGAAGAAAATATTGTCGAATTTGTCATAAGCATATTTTGATCAATAGATTCTGCTATTGTTATACATTTACATTCTTGGAATTGTGTCTGTAACATAAAGTAGTCATATGATATATAAATAGTACTTGGGGATGGAGACCATTGTCATGGCAACCTCTGTGATATGGTTAATGAGTAATACATATGTGAATATATGGTGTGAATGCCAACATTACATAATGTGTGAACTATTCATGTAACAAGGGAATAATGAGCAAAAGCACCTGCAGGGACCACATGTACACAAGTGCTAATAAGCATGTGTGCCATTAATAGCTGTGTAGGTTTGGTGATAACAATAAACATGTCTGTAGTATAGATACTGATTATTATAGTACTGTAGATGTCAGTTACCTAATTATCACCTATACGTACATTATGTTCCTTACAGAAGTATAGGATATTATAAATATTGATTTGTTTGGCATTATTTTTTGGAACCTGTAAGTTGATATAGTAATAGAAATGTTGTATTGTAGATTAGAATATAAACTTTTTTAAAGCTAATCTTTATGTGACATTTGATGTTTGTTTATTGGGTTTATTGCCTTGTGAACAGCCAGCGTTGTTCTGAAGAGGAGGTCTACTTTGTTGTAGCTGGTGGCTACATCACTGAACAAAATATAGGAGGCCCATCACATATGTTATCTAGATCTAGAGTAATTGGGGTAAAGTAGCTTACCTAAGGGAATGAGCATGACAGCACAGGATTGTCTGTGATCTGTGATCAGTTTCCAGAGAAACACAAACTGACCCAAGTAAGGATCCAAGTCATCAAACCACACACTTAGGATCTTCACCAGAGACAGCATTGTCTTACTACCAAGCTATCACATATTTACTGCCATATTTTTATTCATTTTGTTTATAGATTACATTTTAACTGGAGGGTTGATTTTGTTGAACATGGTTACCATATTAATGCGTTACATCGTTACTGATGTAACACATGCCCATCGCTATCATGACAAGAGTGTATCTGTTATTATAAACGCAGGAAGTGCTCACTGAGATTCTCCTTTATATGATAGTGTTATAGACCTGGTAGGCAGTGCTAGTAGAGGGTTGAAAAAAAACCTTGCATGGCTGTTAGGCATTTAATGAAATATCAACATTTCTCTAATAACTAAATAAAAAAATTAATTAGTATGGTTTATAATCACACAATGATATGTTTTATTTGTCGTGTAAATGCAGGTATAGGAATGTTTTGTAGGACCTGTATTCTAGACTTGCTAAGATTATAATTCATAGTGTGTTTTCATCATTTTGGTTTACTTAAATTTGTAATGTAGCATCTGGTACAGGGATCCCCTTGGGTTGCAGTAATGTGTGTACATATAACTTTGATATCCACAATGGCTATAAAGCTGAAACTAATCCTTCATTTCCAGCACTCAGCTGGTCATAAATATGTCTATAATTCAAAAGAATTTCAATCGCTACTTTACATTTGGGAAATAACTCATTGATTTTAGATTAAGAATTTGTTCACAATTTCATAACTATTGCAACTTAATTGTAATTATCGTACACATGCAATTGAGATTTTACAACTTTACATATATTTTTTTCTCTAATATACAGATAGCTTAGCCGATATTTAAAAAAAAATGTTGCAGAAACAAGTCTGTAATATATAACACAATATGTTACATTGATTTTGTTATGGTAAATTATAGAGTCAGTTATCAAAATGTCTTTGTACCAGTTATCATCACATTATAAAAATGTATCCCAAGTGTACAAACTATTTTTTGTTTTAATTTCGTATTGGAAATGGGACCTGAAGGCTGCATAACAAAGTAATCCTATTAACACAGATACTGCGACTCTGAACTAATTCCTTTAGCATACACTAGTGGTGAACGTTTTTACTTATTTTGGTTGAAAATAAGATGTGTACATGTAGTTTGTAAACATTCCTGTGTGCATTTCAATACATATATGATATGGCCACTTGCAGTAATGGGGTACTGCTAGCTAGACTTACAGTAGATACTAATATCATATAAATTTCTTTGTGGGATGAACCTTTCACACAGAATTATATGTATACATCTTTGTACTATATTCCATCAAATAGGTATATTTTAACACTGTATCCCCTCAGACAGTTACATTTGTATATAATCATTACTATCTGCAGATAAATTCCAATCTAAGGGTATATACGTACAGCACTTGAGTTGAGGGAGCATTCTCAGGGTGTTGACTCCCTCTTTATAGGATGTTGACACACAGGTTGTATTTTGATAATTAGGAAGAATTGGTTTGTTGCCTGAAATGCTGTGTAACTCTGGAATCTGACAACATGAACAGCTTTTTGGGATAGAAATATCAGATTTAGATAGATATTTTCTTTGTCATGTAATATAAGTCATTTGTGGCTGACTGCTGGCTTGAATTGAGAACAATCTTGAAATTGGAAATGTATCTGTTTTAAAATCAGTAGTGTACATAAACTGTCTTTTATTTTGATCAGTATGACTTTTCTTAACATTGATATTTAAGAATTGAGAAGAATATGAATAAAATAGTAAGCAACAACAGCAGTGCTTACGTATATACAGTAGAGATATACTACCAGGTAAGAGATATATACTGGGTATATACACTGAAAATAAACTTCGGGTGAATTGAACCAAGAATGTGCTGAATAGAACCCACCGCTAGACAAGATAAAGTATATGCAATTATGTCGACCTTTAACCTTATCAGATTTCTGTGCTTATTGGGTCGTGAAATATACCTGGCAGCTAAATAACTTTCCATTCACATATTGAGAAGGAGGCGAGTGAATGATAATTTCATAGGTGTGTGTATTTCTCCTTATACCCATTACATATTTCTGTTCGTATTGTAACTTGCTTAGAAACTTAAACTGTGTTCTTTCCCTTTGAAGTAGATTCTGAGCTAATTCTTAAAATAGGGATTAAGATTTGAGGAGTCATAAATTATTGACACACAGGCCAGGGCTTTCAATTAACCTTTTTATTGACACAGGGCTTTCAGTTAACCTTTGAAATATAAAGCTATTTCAGAAATCAAATCACAAATCTGATTTGTCAAAACTTATGTCGAATAGACATGTCCAGGGATGAAAACACTAGAGATTGATTATGGAGAGTCAAAATATGCATACTATCAAGGTCACGGAAGCACTGACTACAACCTGCTTTAACCTGTATACATGTATATAAACAGCAGAAATAGGGGCCGCGGTGGTCGAGTGGATGTCCTGACACTTTATCACTAGCCCTCCACCTCTGGGTTGCGAGTTCGAAACCTACGTGGGGCAGTTGCCAGGTACTGACCGTAGGCCGGTGGTTTTCTCCGGGTACTCCGGCTTTCCTCCATCGCCAAAACCTGGCATGTCCTTAAATGACCCTAGCTGTTAATAGGACGTTAAACAAAAACAAACCAAAATCACGGAAGCACTGACTACAACCTGGTTTAACTTGTATACATGTATATAAACAGCAGAAAGTCATTGATGAGGCAATAGTGTAAAGTGACAAAGTTGATTGAGTATAAGATTTGAATAAAGTTGAATGGAAATCTTATAGTCAATATATCCCAATGCTAATCTTGGCCATAATAATACAGCTTTGGAATCTCTGGTATTTTTTAACCAGTACACGAATTGAATGTCTATGGATTCTGACTTGCATGTCAGAAACCTATCAATTATTCCAACCTATACTGTATATTTATACTAAGGTTAGAAGTCCCAGCATCACTTTATCATTTTTTAGCTAGTAAGGATAAAGAAGATTCAGGTCAGATTCAGAAAGTGATAACTTTATTATGAATGCATGAGTGGGTACATAAGTAGTTAAGTGGATTTAGGAATATATATATGCATGACACTAAGTGTCCATACATTTCATGTATGTGTGCTGAACTTGGCATTGTACATTCCAGATTAACTTACTTTAGAGAGTTTGCTTTTTATGACACTTGTATCAAACTAAACTCTGGTAACAGTTGTAACATAACCTGACCAATGTTCCAGAGGTGTGATATCTCCAGGGTGTGGGATTTTATCCCTACTCATTTCATAGAAGGCTGAAAGCATTACACAGATCTTTCTCTGTGTTGTGGTAGTTGTTTTCTTGTGTTTCTGTATGATGTGGTCAGTGAGGTAGCCACCAGCTACTACAAGGAGAACCCACAGCCACCGCAAAATGAGTCTGCATGATCACAGGGTGATACTATTCTGGCAAACAACATAATTTACCATAGATCTTTTAACTTCAGCTTTACCAATATAATTAATGTGTTGTCAATAGAAGGAAACCAGTGGCCATTTTATTTAGATCTATATTTTGAAGCTTTTTTTCTGCATTTTGATTCGTGACTCATTAAATAATCATTCATTGCAATGGATAGGTGCACAGGAACAATGCTTTTCACATCTGACTGGGAAGTGTACAGGAAATGATTTTATAGGATAAGGCTGCAAACTTACATTCACAACAATAACAGTAATATAACTCCAACTTGTAACTATTGTTTTTACAAAAAATCTATTGTTCAGATATTGTGTATAGAATAAGAACGGCTAACATTTAATGTTTATATTTCGCTGAGTAAACAAAGATGGTATTTTTCTGGTGGTTCTGAAACAGTATCAGATTATGAGTTGAACTGTTCATGATGACAATTAACAATTATACGGTGTATTGTGTGGAACAATTATGATAACCTGTACACAAGGATAATGCATTAACACAATTCATCAAAAACCTTGCTTTGACCCAGATTACATGTGTATACCTTGGAGGTATGTAATTGTCAGTCAGGGAAAAAAAGGTATTTCAGGAATGTGTGACACAACTACCTGGTATATATTAATTTAAGGTGTTCAAACTGAAAAGATGTGGTGTCTACATAGCAAGCTTCTATCCATTCAACACCAGTACCACTATCATCAGATGAGCATGACCTAGCAAATATAAGCTGTTGTGCACATATTGAAATACTATATGAAAAAATGAAGAAAAATATTGTATTCCAGAAGACAGTGAATTTAATTTTATGTAAAAGAAATGATGAATGTTCTAATGAATCGATTACGAAAAAGTTAATATGTATGTAAAATTGATTTTAATATGGTAATAATGGAATCAAAAGCAGAGGCAGTCTTTATTTTTTTAATCACCAATTTTCACCACTAGAGGCTAATATTATACACTGTGGTTATACCAGCAGCAAAATCTTTCACATCTTTAAAAAAAAGAAGTTTTTTTACTGGATATAATGTCTGAAGGGAAGGCTAGTGTGTGTTGTGTATGGAAATCTCCTCTCAGACATTGGATCACACTACAGGCTGTTTACTGGCGCAGAGTCAGAGTTATGTGACAGAGAATTCTCCAGATATCCACGCAAGATTTACACAAGATTTACACCGAGGCACATGTTCAAACCATACCTGTTCAGATAATTTTAAACAGAAAATTTATCTAAATATCAAGAGTCTGATGTTGTAGTGAAGCATCACCCAAAGATCATGCCCATGATAAATTACTTTTAACATCAAAAGTTCTTGTATTTTGTTCAGAAAAACACAATATTCATTTTGGTGTTTTTTCTGCACTTCAAAAAAAAGAAACACTAATCTTTCTTTCATTTGGATTTTCCAATTTAATATGAGTTACATTTATTTACAGTTAGATTCCTAAATGTTCAATGTAGATTAAAGTATCAAGATTTTGTTGTTATATTCACATAGACATTGTGTAAGGAAGTATTTTAGGTCAATCTAAGAGTTTGTTTAACCGTACACCAATCTAATTTAAAAGAGACGTAAAGATTAATCCAACTCTCTATGTAATCATTATATTACTTTACTGAAAAAGCACTGGTACCAATCATGAATGGTGAATAAGTCAATTACATATAATTAGTAAAACATTTACAACAACAATTTGACATATAAGATGACAAGTACTAGACCTCTGCTGACAGTAAAGGTATACGTATAAATACAGTGAACACCTGGCATTTTGTTTCATATATATATAACTTACCGTAAACCACCTTATTTTTGTGTGTGATTAATTTTCACATATTTTGTGGGCAAATAAAATTTGAAAAAAATAATTGCTGCAAAATAGTTTCAGTAACATGTACATACAGGTACATTAGGTTTTTTGTGATTGTTAATCGCAAAATTAAATTGTTACGAAAACGCAAAATTAAGTTGCTGCAAAAATAAGCTGTTTTACAGCATATCATTCTGGAATGCAAATCAGCAAGTTTTGTATAGGGGTCTGATTTATGCCACAACAAAATCAACTGTTAAAAATAAATACACGCTTAAACTCTACAATTTATAAACATACCAGTAGCATGACATTGTTACAGGAAAAAATACATTGACAGAATTTTATAGCCTTTGATTACCTTAAAAAGTTTGAAATGAAAAAAAATGTATAAATATTGGCACAGTTTCAGGAGGAGATCAGGAAAGTGATCTGCTGCATGCCTCATGATCATGACTATGCATGTATTGCATATAGCATAGAATGTTATGCTATATACCCATAGATCAATGCCTAGAGTATACAGTAATCTTGTCTTTTCTTCATCTGTTTAATGAAATAAGGTCAGGCATGTAATAAAATGTGATGATAATCTCCGTGTAAGATAGTACATAGAATGCTGTCTTGTATGTAGGATCCATAAGTCTGTCTCACCATACCAGATATAACCTAATATAAACCATACAGCTTTGTTAAACTTCACTTCTAAGATACTTAGGTAGAGTGAGTTAACCTTTACTAAATTCAAGATAATTGTAACTGGAGGTTTCTGAAATTGTGAAAAATGTTTTTACTATGTCATTACAAACAATTCCTTAGAAACACAAGTCTCATTTGAACGTCATAAATACCAAGATGATTTTACAAATGAAAATAATATTTTAATGCTGCCCTCAGATGAAAAGCTCTGTTACTTAAGCTGGGAATATCAAGGTTGATAAAACCAGACCTTCAGAATCAATTGATAATTGGTTGAAAAAAGCAGGCTATTGAAACATAAAATCTTGTAATAATAGCTAGGTATTAAGGCATCTAAACATCACATTTGAATACTGACATAAAGTATAGTTGATCATGATAAATAGATTTAACCTCTTTATTCTCAGCTTTTTTTTTTTTTTTTTTTTAATTTAAATTTAATTTTAGATGACAATTTTACAAAATTGGTCTGACACCAGCAAAGTTAATTACTGAATCAGAGTGGTGTTCTAATCAATGCTTCTGATAATGTGTACAGCAACACCCCATATGATGACATGAAAGAAAAGGCATAAACATCTTTAGAGGAAAAATGTTATGCCATATAATGGTAAGGCTTACCACCCTCAAGGGAATCACTATTGAAGATTTCAACAAAAAAGTGAATTTAAGTCCTGAATTCAACTCAGTCTGATATATTTAAAGATATAACAAAATATTTTGTTGTTAATACAAGGTTTCTCTATTAACCAGCCTCAACTTATAGCAATAACACATTCTACTTTTACTCCTTTCCTTAATCTTTCACAGATATGTTTTACACAAATAAAGAACTGGACAGTTGTAAATGTTGCTTTATAATTTCTGATTGGTTTCTTTCTTGGGTACGTGGCACAGTTTCTGATTGGTTAGTACATGTATGGCACAGTTTCAGATTGGTACGTACATGTATGGCAAAGTTTGTGATTGGTTAGTACATGTATGGCACAGTTTGTAATTGGTTAGTACATGTATGGCACAGTTTCTGATTGGTTAGTACATGTATGGCACAGTTTCTGATTGGTTAGTACATGTATGGCACATTTTTTGCTTGGTTATTACATGTATGGCACAGTTTCTGATTGGTTAGTACATGTATGGCACAGTTTCTGATTGGTTAGTACATGTATGGCACAGTTTCTGATTGGTTACTACAGTGAATCACATAGTCTCTAATTGATTTCCGAGTGTACACCTTCTGATTGCTCTGGTTCTGAATGATTGCTATCTCTGATTGGTTTCTATATTGTATTCCATGGTTTCTAATTGGTCTACTCTCTGAATAATTACTATCTCTGATTGGTTTCTATATTGTATTCCATGGTTTCTAATTGGTCTACTCTCTGAATAATTACTATCTCTGATTGGTTTCTATAATGTATACCATGGTTTCTGATTGGTCTACTTTTTGAATAATTACTATCTCTGATTGGTTTCTATTATTGTATTCCATGGTTTCTGATTGGTTTACTTTTTGAATAATTACTATTTGTGATTGGTTTCTATATTGTTTACCATGGTTTCTGATTGGTCTACTTTCTGAAGGTTACTGTGGTACAGGTTTATCCTCATCTGGTTATCTAGTCAGTCTCCAGATCTCTATGGATGTTGTTCTCACAGCTGGACACCCTGTACTAGGAGCCATCTATCTGTTTCTCATGTGTTTCAATCTAACTGAGCGACTTGTGTTTACTGGTCATGACCAGTAGCTGAAGGAATAGTTTAATTCCTGATTGTAGTTCAACACTGCCTCTTGTTCTGATCATGATCATGACCCAGTCTCTACTCAAGAATTACTGATCAACAGCTGAGGGTAGTTGTACCCAGCCTCTCAGCAATGGAACTCGGGAAGGGAAGACCTTAGAGTATCTAAAAAAGGGGATTTTTGTAATTTTGGAACAGTTTGTTATCAATATTCTGCATAAAAATGAATGAATATAAGCTTATTAAAAGATATAGAGTAGAGCAGTTGAACTAATGATAGAGGGAAAAAAGTTGATAAAGGCAAAATTTTCTAAAATTACCCAGTCTACATGCTTGACAGTTCACTGATGTATTCTGTGAATTTGTCTTAGGGATCAATCAGGTCACTCTGATTATTAAAACAGATTAAACAAATGTAAGATTTTAATCTTAAAAGATTTTGATGATTTTCCCTAAAGGGACCAACAGTGGTGTACAACTAATGAAAAACATACACATGTAAGACATTGTCAGGGACTGATCACTTCAAACAAGGATGCTAGGGATAGCTCATTGGCTTGTATCTCTAGTGTTGTGAGACCAGCCAACCTTACTGTCAGAAGGTCATATGTATATAAACTGACACCCAGCCATTGTGTCGACACATGCATGCCACACTATCCACTACAACTCTCCTGGGAGGAAAATGCTTACATGGCATTATTGATTAAAATTCTTACTAGGAAATTTTGTCCACATAAAGAGTTTTTTCGTTACTTTGACAATTTCTTGAAAAAACATAATTTGTGAAGCAATATTGATTCTGTATAATATACATAATTACAAAAATGGAAATTGTTTCCATCTTCTGACAAGCTATTTCCTTTCAATTTTACAAGACAAGACCTATGTATATATAGATACATAAGAAATACATTGTGTTTGGATGCTTGTTTATTTAAAATGTTTGAATGTTTCATCAACAGCCTTATGGCCATTTAAGGACAGCCTAATTTTTAATTAGTCACCTCTTGTAATTCATGCAATGGGGGCAGCTGGTTCACTTGATAAATTGAGCTTGACCATTGGTCATTGTCTATATATATGGCCATGTGTTTGTTAGGCATTTCTGGGAAATCTACGTTATGTAAAGAGGTTTTCAATCATAAATCATGTATTCAGGTGATTGGTATGTGTAGTATTTGTTTTATTGATGAGGTTTTTGTTAAAATGTGATTTAGTAGAATTGTGTCTCTGTACTGTATGTGATAAAACTATAGAAATAGTTTATTATAATCTATAAATTTTAACATAAAACAGAATTTGAAGAGGTAAAAGTCCTTTTTTTGCATGATTACATTGAAATCTAACTTTAAAGGGGCATTCCCTCATTCGAACGACACATATGAGTGGCACAGTAATTTATAAGATTTATAAATAAAAGAAGCTTACATTCAGATTTGTGACTGTGATGGAATGAATACTCTGCTGCTGTGCATCCAAACAATAAAATTCTGTCACAGACCAAAGTAAACAGATCTCAGTGATGTAGGTGTGTTGTTTTTTGTGATGATAAACCCCAATTAAAGCTTTTTTCCCCTCAATTATTTATGTTAGGATAACATGCATGCATACCTAGTAAATGAGTTAAGAATATCAAAAATATAACACACACAAATGAAATTATATGCAAATGTAAGCACAGTCACATAGATTTAATATGAGCACTACGGGGCACAAACATGTGTTCCGTGTAAACAAAACATGTGACATGCATGTAATTAAAGGAAATGGGGACAGAATTAGTACCAAGAAAAGACAAATACACAGTACATGTAAAATTATTTATTGTGGTTTGATGAAGTAATATTTAGTTTGAATGTATGTGATTTGTCGACACAGTAGCAAGTGAAACTTCAAGCATAACTTTATTACAAACCAGTCAGTCAAATTCCTTCTTTGACTCAACTGACACCGCCTCCTTCGCTTTCCTCCATCTTTCTATCTTGAGTGCTGATATCTATATGACTTTTTGTGACGTTCGCCATCTTGTCATGTCCTCATTTTCTCACTGAGTCTAATTTCAGTGACCCTTTTTTGTTCCTGAAATTTTTCCTGCATGTTCTCATTTATAGTTGTTGGCAGCGATAAATTTTTGCACTTCAGATTGAAGTTACATTTTCAAAACCTTCAATTTTTAAGAATTTATCTTTGGACATTAATGGTTGTGTTAAATAGTAAAGTTTATAACTTTTACTAGCTGAGAAAAATACAAGATTCCCATTTACTTTTATTTTGATAACAAAGTCGTTTCAATGATGGAATGCCTCTTTAAACAGAAGTACGGAATATATATCAATACCTTCTGAGGCTCAAGTATTTAGAGTTAACACTAGAGCAATATGCTAATAAAACTATCAGTGTTCTGTCTGGATAAATAAATCAGTGTTGAGTCTAGGGACTGATGTTGTCAAGGCTTTTTGAAAAGAAATGTGCATGCTCAGCTGTATCTCAAGGGTCAAGCTTGCACCGGTTGAACTTCCTGTGAAAAGCTAGTCCTTTACATACACTTCCTGTGCTAGTGGTACATAGGACATGTAAAATAATGGTGGGAATTCCCAAGCATATATAATTTGGACTACATTGATGGGTCAAGAAAGTCGGTGGTAATGGTAGATGAAGCCTTTGGGGTTGTTGCCTGGATCGTCCCAGTGCTTGTATACAGATGTGTGAGGTAGCTATACAACATGAGAGGATTATCATACCTACATGTTTATGCCCATATCTTAATGATGCTAGTATTGGTACTGGGGGTCTAGGCTTTCTTTATCAATAACATATTATCCACCAATATACACACAAAAATAGCAAGCATGGTTAGCTTATGTTAAACTGTGTTGTGTACACAATAAAAGTATACATAAATAAAACAGGAATATATTGTTAATGATGTTTCATCTACCGAAGTGTCATTAAGCAGGTATGTAAATGAAATATGACAGCCTAACCCATACTTGTGTTAAAAGTCTGTGGTAATCAATCTAACTTTTGTATTAGTTCTGGTGTAACATGCAAAAGCCAGCATGGTATGACTGGAATTCAACAGATGGGGAAGAAATGTATACAAGGTTTCAGGCATAAAACCATCAGTTTCATACAAATCCCACCAAAATGCACTGGACTAAGACAGAGGTGTTTATCCTAGTTTTTGTTTCAGAGTAAACACACCAGACAGACCTTCTGCCGGTAGTTATACACCACACGGCCCAATACAGGGGGCTGATGATGTGATAAATCTAGCAACATCTGTGTATCTTTGAAAACATGCTGATTTCCCACATACACCTACTGTAATGTTATGTAGTATATTAAAAAAAAAAAAAAAAATATCAGGAGTTTGAATAGGTTTTGAAGTGCAGGTATCCAGCACTAAGTAGGCAGTTCAATTCCATAAAGTTTTATTTCCTTTTGAAATCATTGTAACATATTAATCAATCAATTTTTTTTATTTAAAAACGATCGATCAGCGTTGTCAGGAAGATTTATATTACTTACATAAATGATACAGTAGCTAAGTTTTCTTTCAATTTCTCCCCATGCACTTAAAATGCATGCAATACTTAAAACTGACATGGAACATCACACCTAGGGAAACCATTAACATAACCAAAAGCTTATCAGACATGACAAAACAAGGAACCAAAGACTGATCTCGGATCAACATCAAATAACTCATAAAATGTTGTTAGCATCAATATCTGTCAGGTATTTGAGGAATTTACAAATCTGACAGAAAAGTTTATATCTCTACTTTATAACACTCAATCTTACTGCTAGCCAATTCACAATGGCATAATTTTAAGAAACATGTACATTGATACATCAGGTGATGATCGATAGAAATTCTATAAAGTTTTGTTATTATCAGGCCATCTTTAAAAATATCTTAGTTTTATGTAACCTGACCAGGGGGTTTTATTTATGGGTAGGTAGATAGTGCTGAACTTTTTTTATTCAGTTCTTAAACAGATTTTTAACCTTCAATATAAAAACAAACCAGAATATTTTGTGATCTTAAAAGAAACACACACCAAGTTTATTTGGGTTTGTGAGACATATTTTCAAAGTAACTTAATTAGCAACTTCTGGGCATAAATATCTGGAACGGACAAGTCATTAAAAAAAAAATATATTTTTCCTTTTCCCAATAAAATTCTGAGTAGGTGCACTTTTTCTGGGTCGGGCGGGTTACGCAAAACCAACTTTATTTTTATTTTGGCCTCATCAATGTAGTTCATTCAGGATTACATACATTCTTTGATATGAAATGAATACACAATTGCTTAAGGTTCATGGGAAAGATGAATTTGGCAAGATGACACCAATGTTGGTTTATGTAAGGATGAACTTTTTTATCCATTAATGAATCACTCTGGTTAAATCTAATTCATCTCAGAAACACAGTGCTGTTCTAGGCTTCAGTCAGCTGTACACTGCCTGGGCGTGACTACCTTTACTGTACTATTTTCAAGGTGATACACACCAGCTGCATTCCTTATTGATGTATCCCCATGTAACTATGTGTGAATTGGATGTTTAGTCCTTGTTATATATTACCTGTATCTCTGTAGTCCCACTATAGGGTTACCAGTGTCTACAGTTTGTGTTACCTGTTTACCTGTCCAATTTTAATTCGGCTGCTGGGCCAAGTGAAGGTGAAATTGTGCCACCCAAGGACACGGTCCATTATCACCTTGTCACCAGTAGGTGCTACAGTATCGGGTATACTGTATGTTAAACCTTCACAGTGCCAGGGATGTGTTAGGTTCTATAAGGACAAACAGCTGACATTCCTTCTGTTTTCCTGGTGTCACCCTGTATCTATTTTAAGGTGCTGTTATACCTAGGATGGATGTAGGTAGCTAGTGACAGCACCACAGTAGCCCTGTATCTATTTTAAGGTAGCTATTATACCTAGGATGGATGTAGGTAGCTAGTTACAGCACCACAGTAGCACAGTCCATGATCCCAGCTTCCCAAATAACACAAACTGTCTGGACCTGGGTAGGGATCAAAGCACACACCTGAGGTTTGGTTAGTCTGATACTCCAGACTCCAGTGACTATTATCATGGCCTCCTAATGAGCTGACATTAATAAGCTTGCTGTTAATTGACACAAAGACATCAGTAATGATGAAACCATTGCCTGCTGATAGAATACAACACAATAGTGATATTACGACATGTTTGAGGCCTCTGGGTTTGGATGTTGTCCAGACTCATCAGTGCTGTAAAGCTATAGAACTAAAACACCAAGTTGTGAGTCTGCCACTCAGATTGTATTATGTATGTGTACTGGTTTACCCTGGCCACAGGTAGACCTTCGGTTTGTAGTGGTACTGCTCTGAATGTATACTCTTCCCTGCTCTGAATCCTACCCTCCACATTCACTTTAATTTTCTACAAGTGCCCTGGGGGTTCTAATCAAGCTGGATGGTATACTGTTGTTCTGACTATTAACGGGCACATGTGTGATTAACTTAAGTCTGATATGTATGGCAACATCATTGTTATTGCATGCTTGTTTATTGAAACAGATGATCAGCTTAATCAAGTTTATTCTGAAGATTTTTCAATTAGCTTTGATTCATCCATTGGGTAAAATCTTTATGAGACTGAAAACACAAGAGAACTATAACATGTTTTACCTTAGCTATACCACAGATATAGAGTCTAAAAATACCTGTACACAGCTAAGGGATGTCACCATCAGAGGTGATCTGGCTGAGGTTTTCATAAACAGATCAATAATGTGTCTGTAGGTGTGGCTTGTCTAGGAATCTGGTCCAGCTCAATATATTCATCATCAGGGTGTGGATGTATGGCCATTAATACATAACCTTGTTCAGATATTGGGGCCCCTGTTTCATCAAATGTTTCTGAACTAGGAACTTCTTAACTTAAATGTTCATTAAGAAAGCACTATTGTATTAATTGGAAAAAGGTCTTAGCTAAGACACATTCCCTAAGATTATGTAATACTTTCCTTTAAGAAATTTTTAAATTTATATTATCTACATTTAAAAGTAAGTAAGGCCAGTTTAGAAAGATTGTTCTCTGTTTGATTTTCATCCAAATATACCCACAACAAAAGAATGTAGCTTATATTTATTATTATTGTTTGAAGACACAATACTGATTAATTGTGTAATAATTCCTCACCATTCAGGGTAATGCTGGTTATACACAGACAATGATGCTTTGATTCTGAATTAAAATGTAATACTTAAAAGGATAATTAACAAACTTAGATGTTATGAATGAAATATTTTGATGGCTATAGTCAAACCAGTAATAACATGGTGCTTTGTAAGAAGCATAACTGAATATATACCACCCTCTGTTTGTATCCTTTTGATCACATGTAAGCTGTATTGTTATATCACTACTAAAAGTGAATATGAACACCCTCAATAACTCATTATTATAAGATCTGAAATTGTACAGACATACAAGATCTAATATATCAACAATACCAATATCACATATTACCTGGGACACATACTTGTGTATCATAATGTGATTAAACTTCTCCACCTCCACCTAGGACACTGGTTTGACATCTACCCAGTACACAGGTTTGGTAGTCTCACTCCTACTTGATAATTCAGTATTTACCTTTGGTTATAAAACACCAGGTGTTCCAATACCAGGTAACTAACTATACCTTTGATTTCAGGTAATATACATACCTGTCCAGATAAGTGGCTATGATCTATGTTAGTTAACAGGTGATGTCACCACTGACTAATATGTACAGTGAATCTTGTGTGTCTGTTAAAGAATATTTACAGTACAATTATAATATGATAGCATGGAGATGTTGATGGAATTTTGGCCATCTAATAAAGATAGATTATCTGATTATATAATATTAAAATATTTCAGTAGATTTTTCCACCATACATTTTCAGGGCATTTTTTACCTGATAGAGTATTTTATTTGTCTTAAGAATAATTGTAAAGGGACATTCACCAGTATATATACTGGCATAGTGCTTGCTAATGATGCATGGAAATGGTGGATGACTGGGTATTCTTATATGTAATCGTCGAGATTTTTGTGTAAGAAACATTTATTTCATCATTTTTGTGAGTCTCCTTTCAGTATGTAAATTAATTAATATTATGTATAACCATTGTAATAAATTGGGTTAGAGGTAGGACAGGTGGCAGTAGCTTGAATGTTAAGATACAACGAGGCTGGCTTAGGATACCCTCATCATCATCATCATCAAACTTTATTTCCTCCCAAAGGAGATAAGTGGAATACAACAAAATCGACAGAAAAAAAAAAAGTAATATCAAAATAAGTGAAGAGTTCATTTAGCGCGCTTTCCATGAGTAGCTACTATGTAGCTTACTCACTATCGCGTACTTGCATCAGAATCAGGGCGAGAATAAGCGCGTGACGCTAACAACGAATCGAGCCGCCTTCATAAGGAAGCGATTCCTGCAAATATCATCATCAAATGGAATGTTCTTACTAGCGCCTAGTAGGACTTGAACAAATGATGCGTTGTTCTCGCATGTCACGATGTTGAAAACACGTGGGCCAAAATCGTTCAGAATATCTTGTAGGAAACGTTCACGTGATTCCCTGAAGTGGGGGCAGATGGAGCTGCTATGCACGATGACATCGCTGAAGGGCTGGTTGCACAAGACACACACTGCACTAACATGGCTTGAGGTCAATGTTGCACATAACGATTGAATTATCTGGGTGTCTGGTAGAGATTCCGCGACTTGCCACATAACGTAAGGTCCATATGAGCAGTGGCACGCACGAAACAACTCAAAATCGCGATCAGATGCCATGCGATCCTGTAAGGCTTTGTTTTCGGTACTAGATATAGCCGCCTTTACTAGACGTTTCCATTGCCGTTTCGGAGGAAAGACGTAGGTTTGAGTATATGTAACAAGGTACGGAAATAGTTTATATCTCTGGAGCACATTGGTTATATCTGGGAAGTACCCGTTGGCACGAGGGCATCCAGGTTTGAAGGCATGCGCACTCAGAAACGAATATAGTCGCGCTAAGAAAATCCTTTTAACCAGAAAAGAGCAGTCAAGGGAGATAACTTTCTGTAAGAAGCACAGCTTTCTCCTGTCAATTTCCGCAGATATTCTAAATAAACCAAGCATTGGTTCTACCATATCCGATCTGGCCCGCCGATGAACACAGAGAATAAGTTTGGCAGCGTAGTGCTGGAAGCGTGTTAGCTTGGTAATATCACTTACGGTAAGGTTTAACCAATGTTCACATCCGTAAAGAATAGACGGCAAAACGACTTTCTTATATAAGCTGGCCTTGATAAGAGGATTAATGGCGGTAGATGGGCAAATGCCAATTATCGAGTGGAGTGTTCTTCTTCCTTTGTCACACGCAGTTTGTACTCTTTCCATGTTGGACATCGTAGATGAGATTATTGTCCCAAGGTGAACCTGGGATACAGCTGTCTCTATGCTGTCAGAACCAAGCCTCCAGGCAAAGTTCGGGCGGATCGGAATAAAGTTACCAACTACAACAATTTTACATTTCGAGTTATTAAATTCGAATTTCCACTTTTCACTATAAGTCTGACGTATATCCAGGAGTCTTTGAAGAGCTAGAGGTGACGTACTTATCAACGTAATGTCGTCGGCAAGAGTCGGATTACCAGTATTGAGAATCGCAACATTCGCACCGTTTTGACTATTTTCTAGAAGATCAAGAAGATTGTCTATGAATGACTGGTATAAAAACGTAGATAATACACCGCCTTGCCTAACACCAGATCCAACATAAAACCACTGTGACGTCATGCCATGCCACGTCACAGCACTCATCATGTCCGTGTAGGAGTCTCGTATGGTGTTAAAGAGATTACCAGTGATTCCGAGAACGTGAATTTTGTGGAGAAGTCCAGCGTGCCAAACAGTGTCAAAAGCCTTTTTGATATCCAAAAATGCTATAAAAACTTTACTATTCAGTTCAAGATTATGATGGATAGTTTCTTACAGGGCATATGTGGCAGAGGTATCTGAAGTGACTAATGAATCCTGTATGCGAACACTGATGACTTTTTCAAATAGCTTATAGATGCAACAAAGAAGGGAAATGGGCCTATAACTTGCCGGATCACCACGGGACTTAGTACCACCTTTAAATATTGGAAGAATAATGGCCTTTTTCCAGATAGTTGGGACGTGTTCTAACTCCATGCACTTTGTGAAAAGCTTCAGTATACACAGTATTAGAGTTCGGCCTCCATACCTTAAATGTTCATTCTGTATACTGTCTACACCCGGGGCTTTTCCTAGCTTTAGACTTCTAATTGTCCGTTCGATTTCAGAAAACACTGGTTTTCTGTTCAGTTCTTCTGTATCAAGAACATCAGTAGGACCGTCTGATATTTCAACCTCAATCGGAACCGCTCGTTTTGAATTAGCCATGTAAATTGTTTGAAAATATTTACCGAAAGCCTCCGTTATCTCAACTGGAGACCTTAAAGTTTCATTACCCACTTTTAACGGTGAATAATTACAACGAGTGGGGCCTTTAAATTGCTTCAGAGCCCGCCAGAATATTTTACTGTCACAATCCGCAGCATCATTCAAATTTTGCTGCAGGGAACGTAAATATTCGTCATACGCAGAGCACTGGACATTCTTGAAAGCGCGTTTTGCGTTTTTGTACAGTCGGTAAGATGAATGTTGAAACCCACGCGGTTTCCCGTCAACGATCCACCCATTTCGCCTGTCACGAGCAGTCTTATGAGCTGCCTTCACATCATTATTCCAATAAGGTTTCAAACGAGGGTTATATCGCGATACTGGGATACAAGACTGTGCACAGGTAATTAGAGTATCCGTAACGATCTCATTGAATAGATCGATGTCTGCTGGGCCCTTAATATCAAAATCGGTGTATTGTACCAAAACACTGTCAACCGCCAACTGGTATTGTATCAGATGGTCAACATTACACGATTTCCATTTCAGATGGACTGATGGTTTGAGACATGAGGAGTGTACTATGGGTGGCGATCTTAAGAAACATTCCAATACTGCATGGTCAGATGCTATATCTGTGTCAGGAGTGGAAAAAACTCTTGCTGATTCAACACAATCGGTCATAGTGTCTTTCGTCAGAATGTAGTCAATGGTAGTTTCAGTTGGGGTGAAGGTGTGAGAGAGACCATCGCACACATTTGATTTATTAATGGCGATAAGATTATTGGAAGAGATAAGTTCATGGAGTAGATGCTTCTTCCGTCGAGCTGAGTATGACGCCGGAAATGTATCATATTGAGCGTTGAAATCACCAACTACTACTACGTCACCATTTTCAGCGTAGAACTTAATGATGTCTGCGAGTGAGTCAATGAGTTCTGTAAATTCTGTTAAACTAGAATCGCTTGGCATGTATACACCAAACAGAAAAAGCGGTGTGGAATCAACACGGTGTATACTAATTCCTATTATACGATTTGATTGACTAATATCTATTCCCTCTACAGAGTAACAGAGGTTCTTATGAACTAGAAATACAAGTCCACCACTACCACAACATATGGAATTATAATTAGTGTCAGTAGGTGAAGGGTAAGTGTTATAGCTTTCGTGAATGCTACACGGAAAGTTTGCACATCTAGTCGGTAATCGTAGTTCGCACAGGAGGCCTACGTCATACGCGTTGTTTGATAGAAGTTTATTTATACATAGCGAAGACGAGATTATTCCTCTGACGTTCCAGGAAAACACTGATAGCGACATGGTGAACCAAAAAGGAAACACAGGCAAAATGTTAATCATGCGATGCAACATTTATATCACTGAAGGAAGACACCGGTTGGCGAGGTGCTAACTTTTCACGCCAAACTTTATTGCGCAGCCATTTTCTGCACCTAACCTTTTTTGGCCAGAAGTTTTGTTGTTCAAGAATATGTGCCTGAGGTCTTGGAACAATAATTTTTGCAGATAGTAAACCATTCCTGGAGTTGAACATGTTTATTTTAGAAACTGTAACTCCAGCTGAAGCCAGATAATTCACAATGCCCGATTCGGTGGTGGATTCGCCGATGTTACCGATATAGAACTGAGCCGCCTTAGCTCTGTGAGCTCCAACAAAAATGTCGTTTTCATCTAAGTTCCTCTTTTGAGGGATGTTGGAGGGCGGGTCGCGCCGGCCAATTCGAACTGGAATTTTACAAACGGCATCTGCATAATTAAGAGAATTTTGTGAGTCACGTTCATTATTTGATTCTACAGTTGCAAAAGATTGAGAGGTCTTGGTGTCTGGATTGGCGAAACTAGAGGTAATTAGCACTGAATCTGACGGCAAATTTGCAGTATCAACGAACGAAGTGTTGCCAGGAGCGGTTTCTGGGGAGATCGCAGTATTTGCAGACTGCTCGATACGCTCAAGGGCCACCGTAGGAGAGCACACGGGTTGACATTGGTGACCTTGCGGGGCAGTGGAGCGAGCACGCGTGTCGGAATGTCTATTGTTAGGCATGTTTGACCCACTAGTAATACTGTTTACCTGTCTGACAGGAATGTCAGGGGTACCAAAAGGGGTATTACTCATTTGTTTCGAAAGAGTTCTTTGACTTTTCTTAACCTCGCTTACGGCAGAGGAGAGAGAGGTTAACTTAGATGATAATTGTCCAAACTTTCCAAACACGTTTCATGGCCAATACATTCTTTGGAAATATATGTTTCCGATATAGCCTTATAACTTGAACTTAGTCTTGTTAACTTGGAGCGCGACTCGTCAATATGACCGTCCAATTGAGTTCTAAGATTCTTATTTTCTAATTCAAGAAGATGGATCTTGGATGCCGAATCCTTTTCGCGTTTCAGACAAGATTTCATGTTACTTTCAAGAGCTGACACTCGCTCGACTAGACTATGTATAGTACTCGCTAGGTTCACCATATTCGGACCACAAGGCGTAAGGTCAGGTGTGGAAGATTCGAGTTTTGGACGTTGTCGAGTAAATATTGTGCAAATATCACTTCTGTCACCCTGAATGAATTGATACAAGATGTAACAGTCATTGGCGTATTTACAAGCACTTGAGCCCCCTTTAAGGGTACTTTTCCTTGTGACAAGATCACCTTCGGGACACCCCTCGATAGATCTCGCTCTGTTCAGTAACGTTGTTCTGTACCAGGTAATGGAGTCAAGTGAGCTGTATGTAAGCTTCAACAATTTAGAAATATAAAGTTCTTTGGGTTGATTATACAGTTCTTCATCTAAACTTTGAATAAAAGCTTGGTCAGGAATACACGATAGTTGCAGAGAACTGCTAGGGCCTTGGGACATTGACAAGTTCAATGAGGGATCAAGTAACGTACATGTATTATCAAGATCGGTGTTACTGTCCGTTTCAAAACAATCGGTATATTCTTCGAAATCACCGGTATCTGTATCACATGTATTGTTTACTGACTCACCACAGTCTTGGAGGGGCACAGGTTGCATCTCAAAGTACTGTTTCGGGCTCGTATTCCCATGAGAAGATAGATTGTCCGGAGACGATACATCGTCGTCCTCTGTCGTATCCGCCATTTTTTTGTATGTACCTGTTGTCAGTTTACCTGTGTATAGGTACTTGTATGTTACAGGTATCTTGTCATTGTCCACCCAAATAACACACTCCACATTATCCACACCTGGGGGACAATGGTCACTCACCTGTAAGTCTATAAGGACATCATTACCTGATCCTAATTACAATTTTCAGGTGACTGAAAATAAGTGTTTACCTGTTTACAATATGTATACTTCAAAGGTCATACAATTTATCAGTTTAGGTACCTGATGTTTGTTTGTATTAGGAACTTGAGTTTGTTATAACTGCAAATTCCATATTATCTTGATGGCTTTGCTACACAGTCACAGGTAAAAGATTTGAAAATATTCAGGTTTAGTTTCATTCAGTAAGGGAGATGGCTGACCAATATCTAATATATAGTGCAGTAGATATGGATCCAGGATTTTGCCTATGTCATTTACAGGGTTTCAACTTTCATTTTGATTTGCCGATTCTTCCTGAAAACCTACAGGATCCGATATCAGAATTCAATAAAAGATCATATAACTGAATGTAATTTCTTATGTTTGTACTTGGAAGCCCTGAGATAATCAACCAAATCAGTCAAATCCTCACCTTCCCCACCTTGAACCTCTCTGAATCAGCAGCAGTTAACTAAAATGAAGTATTAGAGTTGGAATATGGCAGAGGTTATTGGGCATAGATCCAAGCTGTAAAGAGGTAGTATATGTTAGTGAATAGGGATCAAGATACAATATGCTTGGATAGCATGTTATGTTTATTAATGATCACATCATATAGACCAAATGAGAATATAAAATCTATATATCTGTTATATCTGGAGTCCATATTGCTTGTTTTCCCTAATTCAATTTCATATGGGGTACAAAATCAGCACCATTGTCTAGACAGTCAACGTGATGAATGACGGAGATCTCTCGACATATTAACTGATTGGACCTGATCATGACATCAGCTGCTTCCTTTCTTTGGAGAAGGTCGATCACCGAATTATAAGATTTCCTACAGCTACAGGTGTGGAGACTATAATTATGGTCCTATAGACTTGGGTCATTCACCATGCAATGTCCTTTTTACAGCCACATTACTTCAGTTTCACAGCTTTAACAAACTCCTGACCTGTCACTAGGGACGGAAAATTGGACCAAGTGCATCAATAATTTCTACCTAAATGGTATATATCGGATATTAATGTGAGTTTGGATTGTTCAAGCTATCAACTAAAAACTGTATCATCTGCCACCAATAGATATCACCTTCAACGTAAGCTTGGTTAAGTAATTACTACATCAGACCTCTTTATAAATTATATCAGTGACTTTCTTCTGTGACAAATCAATTCCTAATTCAAAAATCAACAAGATATACAGTTCTACTTTCCTCTTATGCATTGGGGGTTGCTGTAATATAATTGTTATTATTTTTTATTCTTGTTCATTTTTCTCCTCCCAGCATGTCCAACACTTTTCTCTAATTCCAATGAAAATTTCAGAAAGTGACTTATATAAACTACAAGGTCTAAGGCTACCTAGGACTTAGAAGTGTATTATTTTCACTCATCGGCACCAGTCCAAAGACCAGCCAGTTAGTCCATCATATTACTCAAATGGAATGTTAACTGGCAGGTAATTTGAATTGATCTTTCCCATCATTTTTACCTGCAGCCTCATTTTCATAATGCATTCAATTTCAAACACTGCTACATCTTCGTGAATTTCTTTCCTCATTTTTTGCTTGTTAAATTTCCCTCCATAAAATTTGGAATTCTAAAGTTTTTGCATGCAACAGATTTTCCTCATTTTATCAAGAACACCTAAGATTTCACTATTAACTACATTAGTACATAGACAAGTATAAATAACTTCTTATTCATCATTAATTCAAATTGTAAGGAAAAATGATAAGCCTAAAATACAAAATATCTTTAAACTTTATTTTCTAATTTAGTTAACTTTGGTGAAATAAGTTTTTCTATTACTGCTACAATCTATCCAGCTAAATTCATGTTTTGCAAGAATATTTATGATCACAATATGCCAACGGAATCTTCTTAAGATTATACTGTATGGTCAGTCTCATTTCGGTTGCATACACTATTTCTGGTATTTCCATCCCTTTTGTGGCCTAAACTGATAGTGTCTTTAGTATATTTCTCACTCATCAATAATCCCCCTGACTGATCTGTACAAATGATGCTATTGCTTATGTAGAAAAAGATATTTTAGTCTGGAGGAAAGCATTAATCTGAACACCAAATTGTGTGGATTACTAAGTCTGAACACCAAATTGTGAGGATTACTAAGTCTGAACACCAAATTGTGAGGATTACTAAGTCTGAACACCAAATTGTGAGGATTACTAAGTCTGAACACCCACATTGTGAGGATTACTAAGTATGAACACCAAATTGTGAGGATTACTAAGTCTGAACACCAAATTGTGAGGATTACTAAGTATGAACACCAAATTGTGAGGATTACTAAGTATGAACACCAAATTGTGAGGATTACTAAGCCCGCATGACCTTTAGAAAATTAACATTTGGTATTTACACGAGGTGTTGGTGGCTGATTATATTTATTTTAGACCTTGTTTATGAGGATACATTATTTAATTTTCTGTGGTCTGAGGAAATTTAGGTCTATGAAGAATTAAATTGAGTTCCTGTATTTTCCACAGTGTCGGATATATAGTTTACTTAATATATAGCTGAATGAATGAGATGAGTAAAACAAAGTGAATTCTTGTATCAAAAGAAGAATCAGTATGGGAAAATGATAACCTTACTGGGTAAAAATGGTAGTACATTATCTACTTATATTTAGTAATTGACTAGACTACCAGGGACAGAAACTCAAAAGGAAAAGTTGTAGATTGGTTAATAGTCATATCGACCTTACCAAGTAGTAATACATTATGTACCAATAAAACCACAGACAGAATTACAAGACTTAGTTATAAGTGCAATAGAATCTGCAATGTGTGTTGTAAACATTTAAAAAAACTGTGCCAACTTTAATTGAAGAATGTCTTTATAGATCTATCTCATTATTTTAACATTTTTTGTACATCAGACTTATCGATAAATAATAGCCAAAGGAGCCTGAACAGATACTTTGATTTTAGCATTGAAAAATTGTAAGTGGAAAATAATGCACATAACCTAGAGGCTATAAATTGGTAAGGTATGGCCTTTTGACCCTCTGTTTTAGAGGTAGTGGTATAGTCACTGATGAGGATACAGAGTCTGTTTTGGACTACTGTACATATAAACCAATACATGGCATAGAAACACTTAGCTCTGATCAAATTACAAGTCAGTTTTACACCAAACAGGATTTCCTCATTATATGCAGGTCATGGATTACTGCCGTTAAGATGTACTTAACATTTTATCAACATTCCCTTGGTGCAATAATAATGTATGGTGTTCAGGTATAAATACATCTATAATTGGGTGCCGCTTGTGAAAAACTCAATCCATAGAAGTTTGAAGGTCAGCGATCAGGAGGAGTGGAAGAGTTTTGAATTAAATAGCTATCCCTGTATACGTTTTAAAAGTTTCAGATAATTATTAAAAGACCTCAAACTATAACAGAGATTATGTGTCATGTTCTCTGTAAAAGATAAATATAAAGTTTCTTGTATATAAGTTCCATTTGTCAGAGAAACCCCCACAAAATGTGGTAGGTATATAGACTGGATATTAAACGTGCTAGGCTATCAAATTCTTCAGCTAGGTTATCTCCCTTTGTCTTAAACAAATTCAATATTCTGTTTAGATCAGGGCCCTGTCTTATGGTATTAGGCAAAAGGCAATACTTGGTACAACTTCTAAAGGTATTGTGTTGAAAAATTGCAGAACAATTCACATTAGTTTTATATATTTAAGCAAGCAATATTGAAATAAAAACTCTGGTCTGTTATCAGATTATCTTCCAAAATATGTCATTATGAGGAGAGGTTGTGACAGGATATTTCAGTAGGATCAGGAGGGTTCCTAGCTAGTTATCCTGAAAGGATGTAGACTTTAAGGAGATCTGACACTAAACACTGCCGGGAGTCAGTATATGGAGTGTTATAATGTCTTATCACTGGGTCACTACACCTCTGTCTAACCTCAGTGTGTGGAGCTATCTCATCCTCCATCACTTTACCTAACATCAAACAACAACCATCTGTGATCCCGAAACATTACAGCCAGATACATGCTATTGCAGTGTGCATCAACTCGCCCTGTCAATCCCAGTATCCTTGTGGTTCCCATGGCCAAATTTTAAAGTGATCAGAGTGAGTAATGATAAAGTGTTACTCCTATAGCCGCTAGTCTGGATCAAACTAAGGAGAGACATGATCATCTTGACAAGTAAATCTTTACAAAAACCTAAGGGTTGGAAGCCAGTATGATTAGTTTATACTATTATGTCAGATGTCTTCGAGAGTAAATGTTGACTATAACCTGGAAGTGTATAAGCTAATCAACACACTGTCTCATTCCTAGGGTGAAACATTGAATATACAATTCATTACCTATCCTTATGTAATTATGGGATGCTTTTTAATATTGTCCTGCACATAAATCTCATGAGGTGTGTAAAGCATTATTGTCTATTGTCTATGTGACATTATATTTCTAACCACTGGTTACAAAAAGTCAAATATTCTTAATATGACTTCAATTTTAGACAACTTATGTCAGTCAAGACAAACTGTATAAGTCTTTAATTTACTTATTGTGCCTATAATATTGTCACCATTTCTAAATACAAACAAATGTTTGAAAATTATACTCAGTTTTTTGTGGAAGGGTCCGTTTGTAGACAGTTCATTTTCCATAAATATGATTACAGTCTACTAAGGTGTGAGGTAGATATTTCATTTGGTTTTAGTGTTCAATCTAGGATTATTATTCACACAAAATTTTCCACTCTTACAGATGAGATTGGTAATATCGTGTTGAAATGATCAGTATATAATGTCGAGCAATTTGATTTCATTGTGAATTCTACACCATATTACAACAGGCAATACATGTCCGTTGATAGTGGCAGTGACATAATAGCTTTGGGCAGTATTGTATGATAACAGATAATTATAGGTATGTAATGTTAGCTGTATGTGTAATTGTTACCATCCCCCAAGGGTTTATAGTTAAAAGTGGAGAATATAGAATTATATCTAAGTATAGAAATCATAAAAATAACATATCCAATATGTGTATAATACTGTACTGATTGTGAATCAGAATAACCAGCAAGTTTGGAATATAGTTCGTACTTCATTGGTGATTAGTTATAATAATTACATCCATCAGAATCTTCAACTCATCAATCATTTCTGTGATCGATCATGGCTCCACTATAACAATGAAACTTTGATGAGTTAAAGCAATTTGGAGCAATTAATGTTACCATATTAAGAGCATTAAACAACATTTCCAATTATAGAAATACATCAGTTCTTACCGAAATGGTGAGTGTTTTTCTGAAAGTCACTGTAGAATGTTTATACTTACTCATTCGATATTAGTATACTGGTTTGTTTACTTTTAATTTAATACAGTATTTCCAGTGTACAGTTAAATTTTCAGTAGAATTAATGAATACCTATGACAAACTTTTATACTATTAAACATTTTTTAACCCTTCCGTCCATGAAGAGTATTTTATTCTACCTTATTTAGGTCTTGAGAAGAAGTTCCTAGTATAACTACAAGTTTCACCTTCTGGTCGAGAACTATGAACAACAACACTGTTGAGGTTGCCTCCCTTACTACATATTGGAGAGTGTAAGGATCCATTAAGATTTTGAGAATATGGCACATCTGGTGGCTCACACATAATGATTACACAGCTGATATATTAACACATGTACAAATTTTCAATTCTTGCATCAGAATATCATGTTTGTACATATACACTATTATTAATAAGTAATCTTATTTGTTACTTTACATTAGCTGTTAAATATTGCTATTTTCAAAGGATTGAAATTTTTGCACTTGGAAAAAATAATCAAGAATTATCACTTAATTCAAGCCATATTACAAATCAAAATTTGGAAGATTTACTATAAATCACACTGGTTTAACTAAACTGCTTTGAATATGTATCAGATATTATTATTATTAAAAGACTTAAGCCACTGTGGGATATTGAGGTATTTAGTCCTGAATATTTGCTTTAAATGTCTGTAAAAGCTTGATGATTCCTGTTGGGAGAATAGATAGAAAGAGATAAAGCATGTCTGTATGTGTATTGATTATATGGGAGGATTGCTCATCTCTATGGATCTGATATTAACTGTTTACTGTGTAGTTGTGACAGAATCAGTGATGAGAACAAATTAGGCGTGCTGGCTGAGTTGAAAATATCTTTATAGGTTGTGTCTTTGTTTGGTTAAAAAAAAAAAAAAAAAATATAAAAGATTCTCAGATATTTAATTAATGTAAAGAAAAAAATATTTTTAGATTAAATATTTTAAGTTTGTGATAATTACAGGGATGGCCTGTCACTTAACATTCCTGTTATATGTAGGGGACATCAAAACCAACATGCTTGCTATCATATATAGCCTTTCCTGAACCAAGTTTCTACCACAATACCCTGTGTTATTCAACTCTCAGACCATCAGTTAATCAGTAAGCTGTTGATTAACAATCTGTTTATACCACACATGGTATAAACTCTGTACGCAGTTTTATTGGCTAACACGGTGAACTTTGACCCAAGCTGCAATTGTTATTGACGTCATCAATAATCTAATGACGTCACATCACCGGGTCCCGGACGTCACCGGTACACTTTATTTGCGTGTATACGCGAAATTATACTTGGCCACGTTTCCCTTTGATTCAAGCCGATATTATTGTGGTAGAAACAGGTCACACGACTCGAAATTGTTGGATGTGGAATTTATTTCACACTTGTAAGTTATTTTTTAAAAGTTGCAAAAAACACTCGCTAAAGCTCGTGTCTTTTGTAACTTTTAAAAAATAACTTACTCGTGGGAAATAAATTCCATATCCAACAACCACTCGTTGTGTAACCTCTATTTATGCTATATAGTCTGGCATAACTTGTTAATATCATCATTGATTAATTAACCTGTAGAGCTAATATTATTGCCTCCAACAGAAATATTTCACAGTTATTGCTTTGACACACAATTCTCATTGTTGTGCAGTTGATATTCTATAAAACAAAACATTTAAAACTTTTCCGCAAGGTCTTTCTGTCTTCGTATAGGCTTCTTAGGTGGACCGTATATATAAATATATATATATTTCAAATAGAAATTCTTTAATCACATGCCAATTGGAAACAGACACAGGCTCCTTTTAATGGTATGATAGTGACTGCTAATTGGTGTATCTTGCTGATCTTTAATGTCAAGGTATGTTGTTCAGAGAAAGAAAACAATTAACCTATCCTTGCTTTACAGGTGCTCTTTAAGACCACTTAGAGAAGATAAAACTAGGCCAATTTCCTCATCTATATTGTTGGTTTTGACCTTTCATCCAGTTTCAGCACAATTCTTTACTCATGACCCTAATATACTTTATAAATTGTTTATCTACTCAGACATTGAAGCCAAAAACTCCTGTGAAACACATGTAGGCCACATTTATCCCACCCTGTCAGGCGATCAGTCTGAATCTTATAAATGTTTATCTGAATGCCATGATCCTCAGTTGTGTCAGCGTGAAGTTCATCTCCAAGTGTGGGTTATAAACCAAAAAATCTAAAAGTTTTGCTATAGTACATATAGCTAAACACCAGATTTAGTATATTACACTGCAATTTTTTTTTGTGATTTGCGTACTATTTTGTTATCAGCACTTGTATATATAATGGGACAATATTTGTCAGAAAAATTTGAACTCAAAGATGGATTTCTTGTTCATTAAATGAATGCTACATGGACATTTTGGATTGTTGGATTCTTTAAAGGAAATGATGGAAAAGCGATATAATATGCTGTGTGGATAATGAAATTATTGAGACATGAATGCAAATTTGCTTTTTATTGTTTTAAGAATTTCCACCCTTAAACAGATTTTCATCCAATTTGGTGGACAGGAAATTCAGGATATTGTGTGAAAATGAAACAATTATATTATGAGATTGAAAATTCTGTCTGGAAGCCTTGATAATGACATTATTTATATGATGGTTAGTGAGTGTAGAAGCAAAATGGTGACAGTTGTACCATCTATTCTGGACCAAGGACTAAAACCCTATTTCCTGTATATATGTATAGCTATGGAGTGATAACCTTAGGGCACCACCAAAGGTAGTACATCCCACCATCAAGCCTTCCCCAGGGATAAATGGACTGTTGAAAACCACAACAACCTGCCTTACTGATAAAGAGCACACATCAAATTATCCAAGTGCTGTGATGAACTTGTCCATACAACCTTGCATGTAACATTGTAAATGACAAATAATAAGACGTGAACAACTTCAATTTAAAGTTAAAGAGGAATGGAGTGTTCTTGTTTCAGAGACGTCACCACCAAAATCATAACATCTGCAATATGGATTTGAGCAAAAAAAAGTATTGCAATCTAGACATGAAATTTGTCCTTGGTTATATTTCTTATACTTGTTTAATTTGTTTAGATTTCTCACTTCATCAGGCATCTTTATTGATTATGTGGGATCCTCTCAATCCTCGAGACCTAATGTCATCTGAATGTCGTCCAGTCCATGCTAGTCAGGTGACCACTCTATGAGAAAATGACCTCAGCCATGCCGGCAATACATACTGCCAGGCGATTTGAACCCAATAACAAGTGTAGGATATGAAAGGCACCTGTGTTTATATAAAAAAGGAATCGTACCTAATTGATGTATATGTATCATATTTTTCTAACTTTGTTTATAGTGCGGAAATGTGTGGCCATGGCAACGCATCATTTACTGACAGGTGGAATAAGTTGAAGGTAGAATTGTTTGACACGTAGATCACCATCATTATGTGCTTTATTTAGAGCATGCATGTACATGCAATATGTTCATTTGGTCTTGCTAGCTGTGTCCTGCTCTCACAATTCTCCATTATTTATTTAATTTGATCATCGTGAGGACAATGGTGGAAGGGTAACTGATATGCCAGTGATGGTGTTGTGAGTTAGGACAATGGCCTTTAGACTAGTACCAATACCTGGTCTCTGATCGTTGATGAAATGAGGTTTTTCTCACAGACAATGAACTTATTGGGTCTGGAAGCTGGATTAGTGTTATTGAACGAGAGCTAGTGATGTATGTAAACTGCCATATTCACACTGATCATGTTTATCTTACCTGAACACAGATCCAATGAGACCGATGAAGGTATTGCCTGCAGTATCAAGGTGGAAATATGGATGGATTTATCGATATCTTATTTTTCATATCAATGTTTAAGCAAGAAAGAGATCAGTGTTGTGTGCACTGAGCATATATTTACACTTCGTCAGCAGTCTGTGGACAAATTTTGTCAGCTTTAAAATTTCATTAACAGTTTCACCAAAAGCAAAGACTTTTCCAAGATGAAAAATGTAGCAACTGCACGTGTGTGAATTAATATTATTACCTTGACCATACTGGTATTGGCAATGAAGGAACAAACCTCAGTATTGAAGTTATAGCTCGGAAATTGCACCTGTATGTCATACTGGAGTTATGTATAAGATGACATGAAGGCCAGTGACCTGTATACTTGTCACAGCTTCTGTACCTTCGACTGACCATTGCTACAGCCTCTGTATCTGACCATACAAACCTTGGACAAGCACAGATTGGCAGGAACTGGAACAGCATGTTTGGAAAAATCTGTGGACTTTACATGAAGGTCATTGTGGATTCAGGTAATTGTGTCGCCTTTGAAAAAGGAGACATATAGGTATTACTTTTTGGCGTCGGTGTCGGTGTCGGCGTCGGTGTCGGCGTCGGCGTCGGTGTCGGCGTCGTCCGGAAAATGGTTTTCGTGCGATAACTTTAGTAGTTTAGAACGGATTAATTCGAAACTTCATGGGAAGGTTCATTACCATGATAGCTCGGACAAGTTCGATAACCAAAATTATTCGCACCTTTTTAAAAGAGTTATAGCCCTTTAATTTTTTGCGAAAATGGTTTCCACTCAATAACTTGAATAATTATTACAGGATTAATTTGAAACTTCATGGGAAGGTTCGTTACCATAATACTGTGGACAAGTTCGTTAACCAAATTTATTCGCACCATTTTAAAAGAGTTATGGCCCTTTAATTTTTTGCGAAAATGGTTTCCACTCAATAACTTGAATAATTATTACTGGATTAATTTGAAACTGCATGGGAAGGTTCGTTACCATAATACTGTGGACAAGTTCGTTAACCAAATTTATTCGGACCTTTTTAAAAGAGTTATAGCCCTTTAATTTTTTCTGCGAAAATAGAATGTTCGTTACCATAATACTGTGGACAAGTTTGTTATTGTTTTTTTTTTATTCAAGTCCTAGTTTTAAAGAGTTATGGCCCTTTAATTACTGGAATTAATTCAAAATTTCATGGGAAGTCTTTCGCAAGTTTTTAAAAGAGTTATAGCCATTTATTTTTTCAAGTCCTAATTTTAAAGAGTTATGACCCTTTAATTATTCGCATACACAGGCGACACCTCCACTTCCGTGGAATTCTTGTTTTCAGTGAGTGTATGGATTTAAGGTGAATAGGGCCTGTATAATGAAGCATTGACTGATAAAGATGCAGGAACCCTGTTTGTGTATCCAGCTGAACTTGTGATGTTATATTTTACATCCAAGTATCAAGCCAGTTGACTTATTTCCAGCTGTGTAGCAATAGGCTTGCTTTGGTCAAGATGCCGTAAAATGTGTAATGAAAAAATCTCGGCCTTATCCTTTGGTACTTTAGCTATTTTACAATCGATGTGGAGTTGAGAGCAATGCCAATCCTTCTCAGTGCATTGATTAAAACTAGGCTTGTTTACTGACATAACTTCAGAATATCATCATTGTGAAGTCATTAATTATACATACATGTCTACTGTAGATTAGCAGAAGTTTTGCTTGTTCTATAATGATTACATTGTTACAGGCCACATCGTTATACAGTGGGATGGCAGACATTATCCTACTTTGTCTCTATTGACCCCCATTATACTTGCATAGCTTTTCTTGAGTTACATTCAGCAAAAATGATAGAATTTTCGTTATAGGCTTAATTCAGATTACATACAATTGTTGTTCAGAGGCTGCATAAAAATTGAAAATGGATACACAAGTTTGTTAAAATAAAGGTTGCTAAATGAATTACCATTATTTTATCTATTATTTTATCTATAAATTTACCCCCTCTTTTTTCTGTGGAAAAGGGTAGGTTCTCTAAGTCAATATAAAGGCTGCAAATACTTCTCTTTACTGATTCCAATATGGTTGATATCGGTTGCTTGTGGATATTTGTTGGAAAGCTGACATTAATTGAAGATATTTGGCTGATGGCATGGATAACCTTGTTTTCTGGACCGTTTATCATCCCCAATAATTATATGAACCTTTAGCCCAATGTACATGTCTCCGATGTCTCTGTCAATCCCTCTGTAGGTCCTAACTTCTGTTAATCCCTCTGTAGGTCCTAACTTCTGTTAATCCCTCTGTAGGTCCTAACTTCTGTTAATCCCTCTGTAGGTCCTAACTTCTGTTAATCCCTCTGTAGGTCCTAACTTCTGTTAATCCCTCTGTAGGTCCTAACTTCTGTCAATCCCTCTGTAGGTCCTAACTTCTGTTAATCCCTCTGTAGGTCCTAACTTCTGTTAATCCCTCTGTAGGTCCTAACTTCTGTCAATCCCTCTGTAGGTCCTAACTTCTGTTAATCTCTCTGTAGGTCCTAACTTCTGTTAATCCCTCTGTAGGTCCTAACTTCTGTTAATCCCTCTGTAGGTCCTAACTTCTGTTAATCCCTCTGTAGGTCCTAACTTCTGTCAATCCCTCTGTAGGTCCTAACTTCTGTTAATCCCTCTGTAGGTCCTAACTTCTGTTAATCCCTCTGTAGGTCCTAACTTCTGTTAATCCCTCTGTAGGTCCTAACTTCTGTTAATCCCTCTGTAGGTCCTAACTTCTGTCAATCCCTCTGTAGGTCCTAACTTCTGTTAATCCCTCTGTAGGTCCTAACTTCTGTTAATCCCTCTGTAGGTCCTAACTTCTGCTTACAGTTAGATTGCATTGGCATCGGATAGAGATGGGTGCTCATGCAAGCATTTTTGAATTCATTAGGGTACCAAAACAGCTGGCTTGATTTATAATAGGCTGGTTATAAGTCATCATTTCTCCTGATGTGTAAGAATTTGTAACCCTTAAGATGTGTAATCAGAAACCATTATAACTACATTATTACATACAGAGCTGGACATTGTGACTTGGAGGTTTACTGTAAATCATCCATACCTAACGAGATATAATATACTGATATGTTCATGTGAAGAAAGAAGATAGGGGATTTATAATTCTCTTATGTTCTCATGTTAGGCTGTGTTTATACCAAATTTGTGCCTTTCAGCCAATTTTAATTCTGTTGACCTTTGATCACAATTCAATAAGATTTCTAGACCTATAAGAGGATGTATAACCTCATCAGTGTGGTGGGCAAGATGAGGTTAAATCTGTGTGATCTACTACTAGTACTACTAATGTCACACTGTCGACAGTAAACACCACTTATCATACTTTTTCTTTTCCTGGCAAGATGTAGAATGTTTCATATTGATCACAAAAATACAATTATAGATTATCTTTCAAATAATTTTGATGAATATGACATTAACATGATAGCGAACAATCTATAAGGACATAATTATAGAATGCAATCATTGATTTTGAGGGCACTATCAGGGCACCCAAATAATAGGTAGAAAATGGACCATGACTCATGGTGGTATAGAAGATCAACTGAATGTTTTACTGTAGTAATTGATAAAAGGTCAATAAAGTGTGGCCTGTTGTAAGCCAGTCAGAGATCGTATTGATTTACATAACTCTATTGTGACTTTCAATTTTCAGATTAACCACACTTCCATTCAGCAAGATTAGTTTTCTCTACACATCACAAGTTGGAACATTTTGATTGGTTGTTTGTGTTCTTTATGGGCGTTTCACTGGGAGGATATTGATTATAGGGGTAGAAAGGGACACAATACTGACATATTGGCAATATTTATTTTCCATTGTTGTTTCATGTTTTTTGGAGGGTCATGTGGGGAAATTGTCCATGAATTGGATTGTCAAGGTGGTATGTGAGCATGAAACCTTATAAAAACAAGCAATACTTAAAGCTGGTAGTAAAGCATTAGTAAAACATATCCGAGTTAGGGATGCATGTTACAGGGATGTGATTAATCTGACAGGTGGTGGTGGACAAAGGTGATCAAGAGTACCTGTAGTATTCTCACCTGAGACTGGACTGATTAGATGAACAGATTGCATTTCTTTAATGGTCGCCATAAAATGTATTTGGCCAATAGGGATATTATTGATTATACCTGTAGAAGATATGCAAGGTCATGGGGTCATGTTATTGTCCAATGATATCTGTTAAGGTTATTGTTAGGAATTTGTGTTATTAATGTGTAATGATAATGGTTGTATGGTCTGATGCTACCTGAATCATGTCTAATTATGCAAGGTCAGAGGTCACCTTCATGATTTATGAAATTGGTCAGGTCAAGTCAGTATTGTGGTTTGCAGTTGTAGGCTAAGAACATTGCAGACGTTTCATTGTAGTTGCAGTCATACCTGAGGACATCATTGGAATTAGGAAGTGGTGTATCCTTTTAATATTTTTAATGAGAATTTAATGAAGTGTTCTGGTTAGTTTTGTGTGTAAAGGAGGATTTTACAGGTATAAAAACCACAGGTAAAACACAAAGGGATGAAGATCAATAAGTGTAATGAGGCATCCAGTCGAACTATCTAGGCATGTTGGCTCAAAACACTCTTGTTTATTTGTATGTGGATAGTCATGTGTGAATGTTTCTTTTATAAAACACAATGATAGAATAACAACACAAAATAATTACCGGGTATCTAGAAAATTTAAAATAAATCAGAGATTCAATTATTTTCTTTTTGGTCCTCATATTCTGAATGTGTTGAAAACAATGTTAGGTTGTGGTTTCTATCTTTAAAACTGATATTTGCCTTCAAAATTCTTGGCAAGATATATGGAAATTTTGGCACAATCAGTATGTATACTTGATGTAGTAGTGTTTTACAATTATAGATGTTGTGAAGATAGTAGACAAAGGCCATGCCAAGGCGGATTGACACTTCAGTCTCTGATTGGTACAATTATGGTACAATCAATTGGAAATATTTTCATCTAAAAAAAAGGCAAAAATTTGGGAAGCGGGGAATGAATTCTGACTGGAAAAGATTAAGGCTCTGAGTTCTGATAGAGATGTTTTACTACAACCAGCCATTAAATTTGACATAGAAACAGTTTCCTAAAGAATGCAGGAAATCTATTTCTCAGAGATGTACGTGTAGAGAAAATTGGACAGCCATCAGTTGGATACATGTTGGTTATTAAATGGTAGAGCTAGCTTCCTCTATTTCTGACAATTTAATAATCAACCACAGGGTAAGAGTGTGTGGTTGGCGCTCTGATTTAATCACCAGAGGCCTGTGTTAGCTATGGTACACTGTTAATGGTATGTATCCAACATACACAAATCAGGATACAGTACCTTTTCCATGGAGTTTAATAATAACTTACTCCCATATCAAAATTTGGGGAATAAACTTTTTTGTTAGCTTTAATCTAATTCCATGGCTAATGGGTCGTAGAGTTAGGAAAATATCTCCCTTTGGTTAATTGGAAGAGAGGATGCAAAACTCAAGAGTATGGCATGAGTGTGGGTCAGAGATTTAAAGAGTGTGACGTGGATTTGTTGTTGGGTATCAGGGACAGTTAATTGGATTTGTAGCTGAAGAATTCAGGGATCCTTATTTGGATTTGGACTCTCATATCGTGACTTATATTTGTAATTTGGGATTGGGGATTATGATGTGGATTTGTTGTAACAGTGATTTATGGAATTGTGTTTGATTTGTGCTTGTGATATCAAGGAATGTGATGTACATGTATTAGATTTGTGAATATAATTGGGATAATCCAGGTGAATTTGTATTTAAAGGTGTCTTTAGGAGCGTTTGTAGTTAGAGCAGGCTGATTGTGTATGGAATATGTAGAATTACACCTGTAAACGACTCTGAATCAGCTGCTATACCACTACACACAAGGTTTTTGCTAAATTCCTTGAATTATGGATCCGTTCCAAATTTTTCATATTTATAGTAAAAAAAACTCAATATACATGTACAGCAGTTTATAATGGGAATTGATGGATCTGCAGCTGATCTTGATAATGTCTGTTGGATGTGAACTCTGTATATATGCAAAGAGATAACGTTTACTATTGTGATAGTTTTAGCCCAGAAGACTTTTATAAATATGAATTAACACTTTCTCATGGAGTTTTGATCAGAACATAAGTGTTTAAGATCTAGAAATAACTAAACTGCATAATCATGATGAGGGTTTTTTGCACTGAGCTTTTTACCTCTGCCTCAGTAGGGATTACCAATTTACCAGATCTCAAGTCAGAAATCACCAGTGGGCTTTTTACCTCTAGTTCCTAGGGGATTACATGTGATTGATTTCAAAATTGGATGGTTGGTGCTCTGCTGTAGGCATACAAAAAATCTTGAGCAGACATCAGAAGTAACAAAACGTTTGTGATGCTACACAGACCGGCCTATGTGTAGATGCTTTATCCTCTTTTAAATGTGTATGATTATAACCAACATTGATTTCTCTTGTGTACCAAAATGTTCCATGTAAGAATTATACAATAGCCAGTTAGACAGACTTTATTTGCATTCCCATATCTATACAATTATATTTGTATGGGGAGGCTTAACACACAATATAAATGTTATTTTATTCTCCCCAAAGGATTGGAATTGACAAAATAAGGGTTGCAAAAAAAATATTTAAGTATATATTTGAAGCAACCCATAATAGCCGACAGGACAAGAACCTTGTGATACATCGGAAGTGGTGTTGGATATAGGGCATTGATAGCCCACACAGAGGTGTGCTGCGTGTATTGTTACGCCATTGTTACACAAGCAGAAACAGGTGTAGTAGTGGTGCAGAGTCTCAGCTGCACACAAAGGAATTTGGGACATTTACCGAGTCGACGGTGTGTGTCATCACCTGGTAGCATTTACTGTTAGTTACGAGGGTGTTATAGTATAACCCACTGTCCATATCTTACACCTTATTCTGTGTATATATTGGAGAAGACTATCCATTTCAAAAGTATTTTCAGGTGGCTCTTTGAAAGTGTGTTAGACTGGTATTAGATATTATTGAGTTATGATGCCGGAGACTTACATCATGAAGACATTATTGGAGGTTAACCCCAGCAAGAAAGAGTGACTATAGTGCTAATCATACCAGCATGTGATGACAGGGAAGCTGATTGGCACATTAACCCAGGACAGGTCCACAGGAAGTGGATTTATAAGCGTTAGAGACAAGCACAGGATACTGCAAATTATCACTGTCGTACCAATATTTCAATCTTAGGCATTTGACACAAAAAATAATTTCTTCTTTTTAGAAAATAACAGATTATGTATCAATGTCTTTCACTCTCTTGAGGAATTTAAGTTTTGAACATTCTATGTACATATAAAGAGAATTTTGAAGGGACAGGATACTGGTAAAGTTCTTTATCTGGTGTAGTGTTAACACCGATAGTGATAACTAGCTGTCAGGTTGTGGTAGTGTTGAATGACTCAATACCAACACTCTCATAGGGTGGAGTAACCTTGACCTGTAAACAAGGGCCTATGCAAAGTGATAAAAATGTCATCTACCCCTAGGAAGTTTGATATGTACCTGATCGACTCTGCTTAAGGTCCAGGAACAGTTGTAGAGGTGTGAAATATTACTGTCATAGGGACTACACAGCCAGGACAACACCTACACATCGTCCTACTACATCGTTGTACTATATGGTTGATGCATTGTTTATTGCTGACATGACTTTGACCACTGTGGAATTACCTGTCAATTACAACTATTCTTATACACCAGGGACATACATACCAACTGTGGTACGAAACTGGAATGTGTAAAAAAAACATGAGGATGATCATTCACATCATATTGGTGATACAACCTGGTCTGTGCTAACAGGTCTCTGGCAGGAAACTTTGTTCTTAGTTTAGTTTCATATACTGTCGTGTGTGCTGAACCAATACTTAGTTTAAGTTAATATACCAGGTACCACCAGGATGTAAACAAATGTGAGATGTTTCATAGGATAAAACATACCTACAGGATATCTGATTTCATATGAGGATGTTTAATGGAATGTCTGTAATCGTACAGAAATAAGAACAACAGTTACTGGTGTAAAGATCAAATATGAAATACATTTGTGGATTGTATAGAAAAAGCTGACCATAACGTCATTTGATGGATTTACTTTGAATATGTGGTGCCCATGGGAATTATCTGCAGACCAAACTTGATGTATCCTTTATTATACATTGTACACAACTATTTGTTTTAAAACATTTTCTATTTAAACAGCAGAAGCATTTTATGTACCTAAATAGACAACAGATTTTAGACTATTGGGGTCTACTACCGTTCTTTCAAGTAAGACCCTACCTCCCCTAAACACTCCTAGACTCTCTAGGTGGTGTTTGGTCTAGGGAAGGGAGACAACTAGGTTAATCACATGTAGAGCTGTGTGAGTACCTTATCTGGTCCTGGTAAACATCCCCAGCTCATTCAGAATTTTCTTGTAGTCTAAATATATCCAGGTAAGATAGCAACATATATCAAGACTGAAAATCAGCCACTAAGGAAATAGACCATTTTGTTGTGAAGATCGAAGATAAGCTGACTTCAAAACCTCAGGGGCGAGTGCTAGACATTCACATATAGGTCAGGTCCTTCCCTGATGGTGAAGAAACGACATGGCAGGTTTGAAAAACAAAAACAAAAACAAAAAACAAAAAAAAGTGAATGTGATGGAGGCTTTTATCCTAAAATTGCATGATTAAGGTGATAAGTGTTTCTTCCACTTGTCAGAACACTTTATTTTGTGTCCTGAGTAATAAAATGATTTTGTAAAAACACCAGTAATATGTGAAATGACATGGTAGTCTTTCAACTAGTCCTGTATATATTTATGAGAAACCACACTGGAAAGTCTTAATTATTAATTTAAAAAAGGGAGTACACAGGAGCAGTATACCTGCTGTGATGTCATATGGGTACCCTTCAGTCTAGGGGGTGTTTTGCCGTGAAGGGGTGGGGTTGGTGATACATGAGCATGCCCAATGGGAGGCAGTTCTGTGATCTCTCTAAGTCTAGACACTCCTGACCAGCCCAAGGAAGTTAATTAAAACATCAAATTGATCCATAAACCAAGAATATACAGATAGGTATGTGTCAGTGGTAGGATGGGGTTCTTTAGCCTGTTAAATACGCTAGTGTTTACAAATTAATGTAAAGGTTGGGTGGAGTATGTGAAGGAGTTTGAAGATGAAGACAAATCTGACATGATAATTTTTCATATGATCTCAACACCTACATTCTCATTTAGATTATATATTGAAGAGTTTGTAATAATTATGTGTAAGAGTACACACAGAAAGTGTTGAAGAGCTAGTTTGTATAGTACATTCTCTACATTGTGTACATTGTGGCCTACAGCCTCTGGCATTCCCAGGTCTACATCAAAGTGTCGGCTGATGTTTCTCACTATCCCTACCCTCCACATGGCTATCATGTAGTTATACCTCTGGTTATGACATCCTCATCCATATGGATTCTGTACAATTTGTGAAAAGAAAAAAATGTATCATCTTGCTCAAATACCATGAAAAAAATGTTAGCAGCAGTTTGTATGGTTTAGCTTGTGAAGCTGTACAGATGTAGACTGATAATTTAATTAACATCAACATATTTTCACTATTTTGTTGATGTTAGGTCTGCGTCATGTCACTGGCAGTCACTTAATCTTTGTGTGAAGGATTACATGAGTTGCAGTTAAATGTTTATGATAAAGTCATCATAATTATTTTGTTATCCTAAAAAGAGTCACATTGAAATACCTGAACTTATTTCTACATTCTTGTACCTATGTAATAGTATAGGCTTTTTGACACTGACAGCTGTCAATTAAAATGTATATAGTATATATAAGTCTAGTTTACATGTATAATTAAAGAATTAAAATATCCATGCTTACTTGTCACATATCCAAAATGTAAGCCCTGTGTATACTCTTGAAGACGCGTATATAATTTCCATAAATAAATAAGTTTCATATATCAACTCAAAACTTATGCTGGAAAGGTTTTATCTCTAAATCAGTCAAAAATTTCCAGTTCAAAGCTTACTACAAAGAGAACAAATTTGAGTATTCCATATGATTTTGTTTATAAACTGTTTGGTTTATGTCCTACTTTTCCTCCTTTGCTGTAATTATTTTGATGTGTCTTCCCCACCCCCCATACTCCTCTCCAAGCTCCGTACCCCATTAAACAGTCATCCCCTGTAATCCTAGGTCATAATAACCAGGGAGTCCAAACTTCAGACCAGAATTCTAGAAATTATAGCGATAAAATACCAGTATCCATGGAAATAGGTTTAAATGTTAGGATAACTTCAGCCGAACTTGGGAATTTACTTCACTAGTATTTATCGTCTTATCTGCTACATACACATTAATGTCACGTTATTCAAGTGCTTCCGTGCATGGAAATCTTTTGAAAATAAATGTGAAGTTGTTATCAAAACTTCGATTTTGATCAAGTTTGTTGAAGAAAATTGTCTGGAGAATTGGTTGATTTAGAAATTCAACATCGATGATCTGATTTTGATCCAGTGATATTGTTCTGTTTCTGTACACTTGTAGGAGTATAATTGGATTATTTTAAACATTTAAAATAAAAAGCAATGTGAACAGTAATTGAAATAGCTGAAACAATTTCTACATCTTGGTAACTTATAATTGTCAATTTGCTATGGATCAAGTACAGGGAATATGTCAGGTTGATGGGAGATGCCAAGCTACATCAAGTAAAACACCACTGGCAGGTGTAAAAAAGAAGAGGGTTTTTATCTAGTGACTAATAGAATGTTTGAGCCAACTTCAAATTGTAAATAAGCAATGTACAGATAATATATTGGAGATTTCTGCAGGCAATTTGTGGAACACAACACAAATATTTATAGGTTTTACCTACAAATTGGTTCTGAAGTTTTAGATAATTGCTTGTTTTTGGTGCTTCACTTTACCATTGCTTAGTGTACAAGAAATACTTGGCCTTCCCCCAGAAATGTTTTAGAACAATTTATATATGCATCTGTATCATGCTCTGAAGGCATACATACAACATCAGCACTGCTTGTCAGGTGTAAACATGTAAATGTTTCCCTGTTAGCTGAATAGGTCATTGTGTTCACAGAAAGATGATGATGAGGATGATGATAAGACACCTAAGCATGCACAAGGTTATAGTTTGACTTTAGCTAGTTTAGTGTATATGATTTCAAATTAAACCAGAGAAAATTCATCATGAATCAGTAATATGTCAGTGATCCAAGTTCAATCTGACAAATAACCCAGTAATGTCAGTGATCCAAGTTCAATCTGACAAATAACCCAGATTCTGGTTTTGTCATTAGAATCCTTTCTTTCTTTAAATCATCAGTACTGTGTATTATGGTATGTATGTGGTGCTACATAACATGTGACATGATACATGTGGAAAACATGTTGGGAGAGAAAACCAGAGACAAGATTTACTAGATTAGGGAGAAGGAGAATGTTTCACAATGTTGGCTGTCCATAACTACCCTGTTATCAGTGTCATAACACCATTACATAAATCATTGGCTCGCCATGATAAGGTGTACTGTTCATCACATAACTACAATGTCATACCCTGTTATCAATGTCATAACACCATTACATAAATCATTGGTTCTCCAGTACAGTGTGCTGTTCATCACATAACTACAATGTTTATTGTTATACCCTGTTATCGGTGTCATAACACCGTCACATAAATTATTGATTCTCCATAAGGTGTATTGTTCATCACATAACTATGGGTTCCCATTGTTTAGTTATGGTGTTTTGACTTCTTGGCATATCACACAGCTTAAATCATGTTACCAAAGAAAGAGGGCCATTTTAGATTTCATATCTGATGAAATTCTGTTTTCTTTAAAATTATGCTATTAATGAAATTTTGAATTGTTTGTTTCTGCGTTATACGAGACATGTGAAATGAAGCCCAGATACTTTTATTTGTATTTTTTTTGGCTAGAAAACTTGTTGATTAATGATAGTGTTATTTGTCTTATTTACCCGAATGACTGGTTATTGCTGCATGTCATTGAATATTATATTGAGATTCCTCTTGAGATTCAACAACAGACTTGGTTTTAAAACCTATCCAGGCTGTACAGGTTGTACATGGACTGTTAATCTCAATCTTGTCCAAGTCAGCAATGTTCTTTAACTTAAGGCAAACTATTAGCTGAAGCTTTTCAGTATAAAAGCTTTACAGAAATTCAAGAAAGTTCTGTAACTCAGATGTCCTTCTTCAATTCCCACTAGGAGGGGGGGGGGGAGGGAGGGGAAGGGGGGGGAACATTGATGAGACTAGAGCCCGATCATAATCTTTCTCGAGTTGCCTTGTTGCAGTATACAAGTTACTGCACTTATATATAGCTGTTTGTAACCTACAGAAACATTGTCCTTAAGTGGTGGTGGTGGTGGTGGTGGTGGTAGTATATGTATACATGATGTTTAAAGTCTTCAGTTCCACATAAACAACTCTTATTAGAGGATTCCTAATTTGTTTCTTTGATTTCCAGTCTTGTTTGTGAGCCGTTGTATTTTGGTATAGGTTCGTTGTTTGTGAGCCGTTGTATTTTGGTATAGGTTCACTGTTTGTGAGCCGTTGTATATTGGTATAGGTTCACTGTTTGTGAGCCGTTGTATATTGGTATAGGTTCACTGTTTGTGAGCCGTTGTATTTTGGTATAGGTTCACTGTTTGTGAGCCGTTGTATATTGGTATAGGTTCGTTGTTTGTGAGCTGTTGTATATTGGTATAGGTTCGTTGTTTGTGAGCCGTTGTATTTTGGTATAGGTTCACTGTTTGTGAGCCGTTGTATTTTGGTATAGGTTCGTTGTTTGTGATCATGAGCCGTTGTATATTGGTAAAGGTTCGTTGGTTGTGAGCCGTTGTATATTGGTATAGGTTCGTTGTTTGTGAGCCGTTGTATTTTGGTATAGGTTCGTTGTTTGTGAGCCGTTGTATATTGGTATAGGTTTGTTGTTTGTGAGTAGTTGTATATTGGTATAGGTTTGTTGTTTGTGAGCTGTTGTATTTGGTATAGGTTCGTTGTTTGTGATCATGAGCCGTTGTATTTTGGTATAGGTTCGTTGTTTGTGAGCCCATGTATTTTGGTATAGGTTCGTTGTATGTGAGCCGTTGTATTTTAGTATAGGTTCACTGTTTGTGAGCCGTTGTATTTGGTATAGGTTCGTTGTTTGTGAGCCGTTGTATTTTAGTATAGGTTCGTTGTTTGTGAGCCGTTGTATTTTGGTATAGGTTCGTTGTTTGTGAGCCGTTGTATTTTGGTATAGGTTCGTTGTTTGTGAGCCGTTGTATTTTGGTATAGGTTCGTTGTTTGTGAGCCGTTGTATTTTAGTATAGGTTCGTTGTTTGTGAGCCGTTGTATTTTGGTATAGGTTCGTTGTTTGTGAGCCGTTGTATTTTAGTACAGGTTCACTGTTGGGAGATATTTGTTTGATTTCCATGCGGCCTTGTTCGTGAGCCGTTGTATTTTAGTATAGGTATACAGTTGGGAGATATTGATTAAGTTATACAATTCCCTGCACAACAAAAACTATTACCATTAATAGCTGGTACCCTTCAAAGGTTTGTTTAATGCTCCATATAAAAGTAAGATGTATTGGGCAGCATGGAACATAAAATGCATCGTTTGCTGTATCCCAGAAGAATTCTACACTATATGGGATCTGCTCCTGAGTATCTTTCAGATCATGAACAATTTATTACCTACAAAGTGTATACATATTAAATAAAACTTACAAGTTAATGAATGTATAAAGGAAATTTGGTTAATTGTGTTATGTCTAAAATTGATTTTAAGTGTAAAAGTCTCAAGAGATTAGAACTGTGAAGAAACTTTATATTTTGTTAATTAACACTGCATGATTAAAAAACCCTGGGAAAGTGAAAATAATGCTTGGGTGTAAAATAATAGCCTTTATGTTAATATCACTTTGTGTCCAGATTTTGTTCGGTAGTACAGGACGGGACCGAATGTGACTGACATCTGCATACCATGTCTATTCCCTGTCCTGTTTAAATGTTGGTCTATCTGAAGTAATTCACCAGGAATTGGTAAATGTCACTAACAAAAAGTAGGTCATTGTGAACATCTGACCTCAATTTATCATTTACTGTTTTCCATGGAATTACCAAATTTGGTATAGGCATACATTTTGTCCTGTTTTAGATGAAGGAAATAACACAATGAGCTCTTTGTTTAGCTCATTTACTGATAGTGGAGCAGGAGTGTAATACAGAGTACCATGTCTAGATTCTACTATTGGGAATGGGGCCGATAATTGTCAAAAAAGAAGTCCTGGGTTACCCCTGTTTTACAACTAGTCTTACTAATGACAGGTTTTGTATGTCTGTGCTGAGTTATTTTGTGCTTGAGAAATTGTTTCAATAATTAACTGGACAGCCTTCATTTTCTGACATAAGTTATGTGTTAGAAGAACCATTTAACAATTCATTAATTACATGAGAGCTACATGGGTCATGTAAATGAAGCGATGTGTGATGACGGGCATGCATTATTGATTACCATCAATTATCGATGGAGAAAAAGATCAGTGTGTGTTAATCCTTGACACTAAGACAGACACATGGAGGGGACAGCAGCAGACCTTCACCTGGCCTCCTCTCACACTGGAGTTAGAACTGACTCTCTTCTGTATATTACGGAATTCTATTAACGAGAAAGAAATAATTTAAACCGATCAGGGTCGCAGATTTATACATATTTAATCTTTGATGAAATCTATATTTGATTTGTTGTCAATTGATAATTGGTGGATATTGATGAAAGACACTGGGAAATGTTTATTTGTGGATACTGTTGAGTATGGGGAGGAGTTGTTAAAATGCTGAGTACACTAAAGAGACTGTCCCTGCCCTATCGCAGGACACGTACAGATAGTTCGCTGCTTCCTAAACGACGCTCGTGTAAGTATATGTGATAATCTTAAAACTTGTACATGTATGTACCTGTATCATTGTTACGGGCAGGTATAAAACTTTTGAAATACAAGCTGTTTCCACCAATTCCACATGTTGTATACTTGCATATTGGATACTTACATGGATATTGTAAAATTCTTAATTAAGTTGTAGAAAAAAATTATACTTATATTGTTCTAATTTTAAATGTACTTTTAGAAGCATTAAGAAAGTTAACACAATAAAAGTATCTTATTCCAAAAGTTGAATTAGTGCAGGCATACATAATCTTTAGAATTTCAACTATTCAAATTATAGATAAATTATGGTAAATCTACTTAATTCTTGTACCTGCCTTTTAGTGATGGGTAATTACTGGTTAGAGCTTAGTCAGGATGTGTGGTTCATCATAAAGAATCTGTATAAAATCGGCTGTAATGTGTGTCTAGTAGTAAGGAGATGTCAGGTTTGAAGAATTTAATCAAAGTATGTATTTAATTCATGCATGTAAGTGATAATAATACATGAACAATTGATCATACAGACACAATCCTAAGAGCTTTTGTAGTGTGATCATACAGACACAATCCTAAGAGCTTTTGTAGTGTGTTCTTCTTGAAGTCAAGAAGCTTTTTCCTGACCTTAAATAATGAATGGGTCAAATAGCTCAGAACAAGTGGAGAAAGCTCTGCTTGTACTGAGCTAGCGATAGATGTCTGTAATCAAAGAATAAAAACATAAAATGATATGTTATAACTGTACCGATTTAAAGGTTCTGCTTGCTGGATAATGAAGAGTGCATACTTGTACACATACACAACTACGAGGTACCCAGCGTTACCTTTTAGTTAAATTTTTATCATCTATTTAATTATACAAAAGTTATAAAAGCTAACAAGACTTAACAAATCCACATTGGAAACAATGAATGTTGACAATATCAGAAAGGAATTAACCATTTGATTACTTCATGTCATATTGTCATTTTCAAAATAATGTTTTATGATCGTGTTATTTAACTTGATCCATGTTGAGCACATACCTTAGTTTTTGTGCTGACGTTGTTTCAAGTCCACCTTAGTTCTTCTTTATGCTCAGCATATCGAGTTCTGGGTCAGATTTAGCCCTGTGCTTTGTGTTACTATTTATATAATTGCAACAATCATCAATACTATAATTTATTACTTGCTATGATTTTCGACGAATACTCCATTTTTTAATATAAATTTAGGCATGATTTGTCACTAAAACTTCTTTTTAGTTCATAATTTTAAAATGCAATTAGTATGAATTTCAGAAAGAGTAGTTGAAAATATTTAATATTAAGGTATTGGTTTGTCAAAATGAATGCTTTCAATGTTATTTTCTGTGGGGTAAATTGAAATTTTGACCACATCCAACACCCAATAACCCCATGGAAATTTCAAGAAGTTGGAAAATATAGAAAAGAGACAAAAGTTTTAATGGTAATATTAATGTACTGCCTCTATTTATGTCTTGCAGATTCCTTTGTAAACAGTCAAGAATGGACTCTCAGTCGATCTGTACCCGACCTCAAACTGGTAAGTCTGACCGATCTGTACCCAACCTCACACTAGTAAGTCTGACCGATCTGTACCCGACCTCAAATTAGTAAGTCTGACCGATCTGTACCCGACCTCAAACTAGTAAGTCTGACCGATCTGTACCCAACCTCAAACTAGTAAGTCTGACCGATCTGTACCCAACTTCACACTGGTAAGTCTGACCGATCTGTACCCGACCTCAAACTGGTAAGTCTGACCGATCTGTACCCAACCTCAAACTAGTAAGTCTGACCGATCTGTACCCAACCTCACACTGGTAAGTCTGACCGATCTGTACCCAACCTCACACAAGTAAGTCTGACCGATTTGTACCCGACCTCAAACTGGTAAGTCTGACCGATCTGTACCCAACCTCAAACTGGTAAGTCTGACCGATCTGTACCCAACCTCACACTGGTAAGTCTGACCGATCTGTACCCAACCTCAAACTAGTAAGTCTGACCGATCTGTACCCGACCTCAAACTGGTAAGTCTGACCGATCTGTACCCGACCTCAAACTAGTAAGTCTGACCGATCTGTACCCGACCTCAAACTAGTAAGTCTGACCGATCTGTACCCAACCTCACACTGGTAAGTCTGACCGATCTGTACCCAACCTCAAACTAGTAGTAAGTCTGACCGATCTGTACCCAACCTCAAACCAGTAAATCTGACAGAGCTGTATCCAACCTCACACTAGTAAGTCTGACAGAGCTGTACCCGACCTTAAGCTTGTAAGTCTGACCGATCTGTACCCAACCTAAAACTAGTAAGTCTGACCGATCTGTACCCAACCTCACACTGGTAAGTCTGACCGATCTGTACCCAACCTCACACTAGTAAGTCTGACCGATCTGTACCCAACCTCAAACTAGTAAGTCTGACCGAACTGTACCCGACCTCACACTAGTAAGTCTGACCGATCTGTACCCAACCTCAAACTGGTAAGTCTGACCGATCTGTACCCAACCTCACACTAGTAAGTCTGACCGATCTGTACCCAACCTCACACTAGTAAGTCTGACTGATCTGTACCCAACCTCACACTAGTAAGTCTGACTGATCTGTACCCAACCTCACACTAGTAAGTCTGACCGATCTGTACCCAACCTCACACTAGTAAGTCTGACTGATCTGTACCCAACCTCAAACTAGTAAGTCTGACCGATCTGTACCCAACCTCAAACTGGTAAGTCTGACCGATCTGTACCCAACCTCACACTAGTAAGTCTGACCGATCTGTACCCAACCTCACACTAGTAAGTCTGACTGATCTGTACCCAACCTCACACTAGTAAGTCTGACTGATCTGTACCCAACCTCACACTAGTAAGTCTGACCGATCTGTACCCAACCTCACACTAGTAAGTCTGACTGATCTGTACCCAACCTCACACTAGTAAGTCTGACCGATCTGTACCCAACCTCAAACCGGTAAATCTGACAGAGCTGTATCCGACCTTAAGCTTGTAAGTCTGACGAATCTGAACCCAATTGCATACTAGGATAATTTACGGCTGATAAGTTTGTTCAAGTGCATGACCTTGACCCACTTTTAAGGTAATGGGTCAAATGTGTCGCAATATTTTAATAACTGCATCTGAATAACCAAAGGTTGAAGGCGGTAGACCAGTAGTATGCTGAGATGATTGAATGTGAAGTTGGTTTATATAAGATAACCTTGAACTCTACCACCAGTTTCGCATGAGTCAAATGTTCTAAAATATTAAATGACTTTTTTCCAATAACCGCAAGGTACATAGCTTGTTTAACAGAAGAACTTTGAGTCACTGTTTGTTCAACAGAGGAACTTTGAGTCACTTTCATGGCCATGGTTTAAATGTTAAATCTTTAAACAGTTTCTTTTGAATAACCAAGAGACACAAGTTTCATGATATCAAGCCCACAGCAGGCTTCTTTTAAGGTTGTATAAATTCAAATCTTTCAACAAAATTTCATCAAGTGTAGAGCATTAAAAGACAAAGATACATAATGTGTCCTTCAGCCTTTTATAATGAATTTACCCTGGCACAAAGAGCAATACAGATCTATTCAGCCAGATATCTCTTGTACAGGTTTTCAATAATGTGGTGGTACTTTAGATGATAATGTTTTCCATGGTCTTGGTTCAAGAATCAATAGAGAATACTGCCATGTTAACAAGATCCAAGTTCTAAATCAAAGCGATAAATTGAGGGCAAACTATGAAAAAAAATATACTTTTACATAGCGACCCTAGATATTGCAGACTATGTGCTCCAAAAGGGTAAGCGTCCTCTGCTTCATCGACAACACCCGCCATGTACTTTATTATCTAGATCAAGTTATGTCTCATCCTCTAAACAAGGACCAAGAGTAACAATAGAAACACCGAGCATATCTATCAGCATCCAACACTAATTTCATATTGTACAAGGAAATACAGCATCCAACGCTAATGTCATATTGTACAAGGAAATATAGGCTCCAACACTGATGTCATATTGTTCAAGGAAATACAGCATCCAACACTGATGTCATATTGTACAAGGAAATACAGCATCCAACACTGATGTCATATTGTACAAGGAAATACAGCATCCAACACTGATGTCATATTGTACAAGGAAATACAGCATCCAACACTAATGTCATATTGTACAAGGAAATACTGTATCCAACACTAATGTCATATTGTACAAGGAAAACCAGGCTCCAACACTGATGTCATATTGTACAAGGAAATACAGCATCCAACACTGATGTCATATTGTACAAGGAAATACAGCATCCAACACTAATGTCATATTGTACAAGGAAATACTGTATCCAACACTAAATGTCATATTGTACAAGGAAATACTGTATCCAACACTAAATGTTATATTGTACAAGGAAATACAGCATCCGACACTGATGTCATATTGTACAATGAAATACAGGCTCCAACACTAATGTCATATTGTACAAGGAAATACAGGCTCCAACACTAATGTCATATTGTACAAGGAAATATAGGCTCCAACACTAATGTCATATTGTACAAGGAAATACAGCATCCGACACTAATGTCATATTGTACAAGGAAATACAGGCTCCAATACTGATGTCATATTGTACAAGGAAATACTGTAAAAAAACTTATTTTTGGGGTGATTTTGGTTTACAGTCATAAAAAGCCTATCGTACCTGTGATTGAAACTAATATGTGACGATTAATTTTCACGAAATTGTCTTTGCCCCAGAAATATGAGAAAGTCAATCGCACACAAAAACAAGTTGGTTTACAGTATAATCTAGGAGATTTTAAGTTTTTGCGATTTAATAAAACAGTTTGGTGGATTAAACCTGGAGCATTGTCCTCTGTATGCTTTCTGAATCTATAGTTTAAGTTACACATGTGTTACAGGGTATCCTGGGGAGTGTCCACAGTGGCAAGTCAGCTCTAGTCCACCGGTACCTTACAGGATCCTACATGCAAGAGGAATCACCAGAGGGTATGCTATCCCACCTTTATCTTAAGTTAAAAACTACTGAGTATGTGTTGTATATGTACTAGAACATTTTTGGCATTCTTGGCATTGGAACTCCGCTTTAACACATTGCTTTAATATATATATGCCAGCACTCCTGAGTGAATGATTAACAGAATTAAAGAATAGCTTTGCCTAAAACCAGGAAAAATATAACTGTTTTAAGTCTAATGATTGTATGTATTCAAATAGGTTGATAGATTTTGGCTCAGTATAATGACTGTTGAAATGAAAAAGTTATTCTTACATGTATATGATTGGATATCGATGGATATTTTAATTATGTGTATCTCAATTTCCTATACAGAATGTGTACATTTTTTTTTTTTTTTTTTAATTCTAAGTATGTTGGTCAATTGTCCTGAATTAACATTTGCATTTTCTTTTAGACCTGCACATGAATATTCTATATATATAAAAAAAAAAACAACAACATGCAAAACAGAAAAGAAAACAGCAGTACAAAACGGGGAGTGATTTACGTAATGATAGACTAGTTAGAGAGGAAAAAACTAGTCTGAATCCAATAAATGTGAATGCCATGCATTATTTATATGTCAGGGAACATTTCCCCTCCAGATCATCAATCTTTCTGTGCTCAATAGATTATTGGGATCTAAATTCAGTGTATTAGAGTGCCAACTCAAACCCTGTAGGTATAATTAACAGACTTTATAGACCAGAAAATGGCAGATCAATATTTACCTCGTGTTTGGTTTCTCCAGCCAATCACATGGCAGGTTACAAAATTGGCCAAATCAATAATACTTGAGACAGAAACTGTTATTGGATGTAATCATTTCATCTTTGAGATATAACATTTTTGCCCCATCATTTAGTTATGATTTTTTGTTAACAGTTGTGAAAAAAATATCAAAATACTTGTATTGATATAAGAAATCAGACATTGTAAACTCTAAAGTTAATGGTTGTAGAGAATGTCGTGTGGTGAGTTGGAATGGAGTAGGGCTAAGTTAATGGTTGTAGAGAATGTCGTGTGGCGAGTTGGAATGTCGTAGGGATACATAGACTTTGTTACTGTGGACATTAATTGAAATGGTTATTGAAACATGACAGTTGCTGTGCATTAATCAAGGTCATACGCAAATGTAGTTGAACGTTACAAGAAGTACATCAAAACATGCTCATTATTAAACAGATTTTTAAAGTGGTTGAGTGATAAACGATTTTAAGCTTATAAATTCATAGAGCATTGATGACATGTTCATGTATAGATTCTGTTAGTGTCATGTACTGTAAACAGAGCATAGGCCTGTATGGTTAGCAAATTAATCCCTATTCTACCTGATAACTACTAAGAAACACTTACAAATCGTGAAACAAATCATGAACAAAACAAATTACAGATACATCACATGTACAGGAATTCCTTTGAAATCCTGTATGATTAAGATACGGTCTAGTCAATATTTTCGCCACACTTTTTGTGGCGTTGAGCTAAGATCTTGATAAAAGAAAGTAATTGCTAGATAAGGATATAAATTTAACTTCTCCTTTTGAAATTTAATGACACGATGAGTTCATGTATTGATAAAGTGCCAAGTGTCTGTCGGGAAGGAAGGCAGACAGGCTTGGTATTGGAATGTTGGGTTTACTAGTGTTGAATCTGGAATTCAATGTGTTGAACAATTCAAACTTTCTCATTTACTTTATAAACTGTTTTAGATGTTAATGGTTACTTTGATATTAACATCCTTATACTGAGACATACAATTGTCCTGTCTTCAAGTTTGAATCCAATAAACTGAAATCTGATTGTCTGATCTTCAAGTTTGAATCCAATAAACTGAAATCTGAATGAGATATTAATTTTAATAAAACTTATTTTTCACTTGAATATTTCTAGCTAAACAACATATATTAATACAAATCTGTGGGTTAGATATATCAAGTACTTTAGTGTATGTGTTAATTTGACACATGATCCATGTAGGTTAATATGTGGATGAACGAGGCCACCTGTCCATGACTGACAGAGCACCTGTTTTCTATTGGGGTAAGATGTTCCATTGCTTACAGTTATACCTGATAATGGTCTGATGTAGACTTCAATAAATCCTTCTGTGCTGCAGGTGGTCGCTTCAAAAAGGAAGTCATCATAGATGGTCAGAGTTATCTCCTCCTGATAAGAGATGAAGGGGGTGCCCCAGAAATGCAGGTAAGATGATCTTGTGTAACATATCCTCTACCCAAATGATAGGTATACAAACCTCTACCAGTATCCAATCGTCATCCTGGATATATTATAAATAAACTTTATTAATCTTTGATCAAATATTCATCAACCTTACATTTTAGTTGAAAATATTTTCATTAACTTACCCATACACTATAAAGAAGCTCAACTTTACCCTAATAGCATACATTAACTTAGCCATACACTATAAAGAAGCTCAACTTTACCCTAATTGCATACATTAACTTAGCCATACACTATAAAGAAGTTCAACTTTACCCTAATAACATACATTAACTTAGCCATACACTATAAAGAAGCTCAACTTTACCCTAATAACATACATTAACTTAGCCATACACCATAAACAAGCTCAACTTTACCCTAATAACATACATTAACTTAGCCATACACTATAAAGAAGCTCAACTTTACCCTAATAACATACATTAACTTAGCCATACACCATAAACAAGCTCAACTTTACCCTAATAACATACATTAACTTAGCCATACACTATAAAGAAGCTCAACTTTACCCTAATAACATACATTAACTTAGCCATACATTATAAAGAAGTTCAACGCTACCCTAATAACATACATTAACTTAGCCATACATTATAAAGAAGCTCAACTTTACCCTAATAACATACATTAACTTAGCCATACACTATAAAGAAGTTCAACTTTACCCTAATAACATACATTAACTTAGCCATACACTATAAAGAAGCTCAACTTTACCCTAATAACATACATTAACTTAGCCATACACCATAAACAAGCTCAACTTTACCCTAATAACATACATTAACTTAGCCATACACTATAAAGAAGTTCAACGTTACCCTAATAACATACATTAACTTAACCATACACTATAAAGAAGCTCAACTTTACCCTAATAACATACATTAACTTACCCATACACTAAAAAGAAGTTCAACTTTACCCTAATAACATACATTAACTTAGCCATACACCATAAACAAGCTCAACGTTACCCTAATAACATACATTAACTTAGCCATACACCATAAACAAGCTCAACTTTACCCTAATAACATACATTAACTTAGCCATACACTATAAAGAAGCTCAACTTTACCCTAATAACATACATTAACTTAGCCATACACTATAAAGAAGTTCAACGTTACCCTAATAACATACATTAACTTAGCCATACACCATAAACAAGCTCAACTTTACCCTAATAGCATACATTAACTTAGCCATACACTATAAAGAAGTTCAACGTTACCCTAATAGCATACATTAACTTAGCCATACACTATAAAGAAGTTCAACGTTACCCTAATAACATACATTAACTTAGCCATACACCATAAAGAAGTTCAACGTTACCCTAATAACATACATTAACTTAGCCATACACCATAAACAAGCTCAACTTTACCCTAATAACATACATTAACTTAGCCATACACTATAAAGAAGTTCAACGTTACCCTAATAACATACATTAACTTAGCCATACACCATAAACAAGCTCAACTTTACCCTAATAACATACATTAACTTAGCCATACACTATAAAGAAGTTCAACTTTACCCTAATAACATACATTAACTTAGCCATACATTATAAAGAAGTTCAACTTTACCCTAATAACATACATTAACTTAGCCATACACTATAAAGAAGTTCAACTTTACCCTAATAACATACATTAACTTAGCCATACACCATAAAGAAGCTCAACTTTACCCTAGTAACATACATTAACTTAGCCATACACCATAAAGAAGTTCAACGTTACCCTAGTAACATACATTAACTTACCCATACACTAAAAAGAAGTTCAACTTTACCCTAATAACATACATTAACTTAGCCATACACCATAAAGAAGTTCAACTTTACCCTAATAACATACATTAACTTACCCATACAAGATATGAAGCTCCATACATTAACTTACCCATACAGGATATAAAGCTCATTAGCTGTACCCTATAGCTAGCAGCCTACCATCATCTTCAGCCTTCCTCAACTTGATGTAATCTTTATTAACTTTAGTGATCATAGATAAAATCTTCAACTTTTCCATCTTATATCAGATCTTTATCAACTTTACCCATCTAATATGTGAACCTCATTAGCTTGACGGAAACAGTATTAAATCATTATTAACTTTACATCATCTTCATAAAATTTACCCATCCTAGATACAACCACTGTCAACTTTACCCATACTACATATGACATCAATCAGCTTTACCCATCCTAGATCAGATCTTCATCAATTTTACTCATACTTCATACAATGTTCAGCAACTTTACCCCATCTTAGGTTCTATCTTCATCAACAACTTAGTATACATACAGTTAGATTGGAACTTATGAAAACAGGCCTGGACAGCCTCGAGGTCTAGAGTATCTGTACCTGGTGTGAGGGTAGGGTCATGCATGCTGATATCCCTATTCAGTCACGTTAATTGATGTCATTAATATTAAAACATAATAATATTTTGATGGTGTACATATTTTATGTAGTGATAGTATTTTGTTTGTGACCAACAGTTTACACAATGGGTGGATGCAGTCATATTTGTGTTCAGTCTTGAGAATGAGATCAGTTTCCACACAGTGTATTCATACTATGCCAAGATGGCCCACTACCGAAATGCTGCCGAGGTCCCGCTCATCCTGGTTGGCACACAAGGTAAGCAGTAACAATACGGTACCTAGCCGCCAGCATGCATGGAACAAAACAGGTAAATTGATTCGTGACGAATACTGAAGACATCTGGTGATTCAGTTTTTGTGTTGCTGGGGTTAAAATTGTACACATTTGAGTTGCAATAGTCACCAGAATGACCATTTCATGAACACCTATCTTACATGTACTCAGAACTCTGTTGTTAGTCCGATTGGAGTTACATTTTAGGAAAGGTTCAAGGGTCGGAGAGTACTGGAGTCTAAACAATATAAAATTTATTTTCTTACTCAGAGTTAGAATAGTGTGTGTCTGAGCTGGAAGGGTATAAGACAAACATTACCCATGGTAATGATGAAAAAATTAGAGACACCATGCTGTGATAACATTTATCCAGCATACACCTATGCTTGGTAATAAGCTCACACATGTGTATTACTGTTGAAGAAACCTCTCACCCCTGCTTTGGGTTCAAAAAGTATGTGTTTGTGTTAATTAATAAATGTATGGATTAGAAAAAAAAGGTACTATTTGTGAGAATTATTTTTTTAAAAAAGGTAAGGGGGGGGGGGGGGGTTGGGGGGGGGTTAGGGATGTATAATTGTCATTTTCTCCAGAAAGGTATACAGAAAAACATTTGTGAAAAGATCAGATTATTTGGGGTTTTTTTTATCAGGAATGTGTTTGTAAGAACTACTGTACAGTCAGTGGATCCTGGTAGAGATAGAGGTGACTTCCACGCTACGGTTCATAACAAATTCAAGTATCCAATATCTCCACACAGGAGAATCCAAATTAGCTAGTAGGCCAATAATCATTTTAACCCAGTTTGATAGAAATTACCATGAAGCTAGAAATTCAACAATTTGTGTGAGAGGTAAATAAGTGTTGCCGACTGTCCTGCAGCTGCCTGCACTGGCACAGTAGGACAGTTTTATCCCAAGTTCCATGTGTACACTTATCAGTTGGCTAATCTCTTTAAAATGAAGTTTTCATCTGTACAACTTTGGCTGTGTTGTGATGTTTCTGTTGGATATGGCTGCAGGGATATATATTCAAATAACATGGACATATTGTAAACCCATCAAGGCAGGATTTTATACAATTTAAGTGTTCGAGATCTGTGAGGGTAAGCTGTGCACTATTTGAGTGTTTGAGGACTATTTGTGTGATATTTCATTATTATAAAATTTTTATGAAACCTTCTTCTGTAACAACTTCATTCAAAAAGTGATACTTCGATCTAAAATTCTATTCCAATTTTAAAATGTTATCATTGATCATTCATAGATTTTTTCTGTGGAATTATAAGTTAATTGTGAAATTGTTTATCCCTACATGCCTTAGTAGTATATATAGGCAAAACATTATTATTGGTATTGAGTAGTTGAATTCATTTTAGATCTATAAAAATATCAAGCATTTCCAAAATACACAAGCATGGCATCTAAAGTGTTAGATTTCAATTAGCTTCATTTTATCTTTAGTAAAAAAAATATTTTGGCAGTAGTGGGCTTTGAAAAGTCTAGGAGCTACTGATAACTGTATACAGTTAGACTCATTGCATGACTATATTGAATGATATGGTAAATGTTCTCCAATTTTGCTGATGGTTAGGTCTACAATATTCAGTGAGATTTATTTATAAAATAGACATTTATTATCCTATTTTTTTCACAAACTTGCTATTTTTTTTTCTTTGTTTTCCAATGAATATTGCATTATTTATATCTATATATTCTAAAATCTTTTCCATAAAATAATGCCACTTGTAACCAGATATAGCTAAATCCCATACCTCTTCCTTCACAATTTTTGCTGTCCAGATGTCCTTGAACCTGAATTATTGCAGCAACATTTCTGATGTCTGTTACCTTGAGTATTGTATGCACAATCCAGATGACCTTGGCCCTGAATATTGTAGGCACTGTCTAGATGTCCTTGACCCTGAATATTGTAGGCACTCTCTAGATGTCCTTGACCCTGAATATTGCGGGCACTGTCCAGATGTCCTTGACCCTGAATATTGTAGGCACTGTCTAGATGTCCTTGACCCTGAATATTGTAGGCACTGTCCAGATGTCCTTGACCCTGAATATTGTAGGCACTCTCTAGATGTCCTTGACCCTGAATATTGTAGACACTCTCTAGATGTCCTTGACCCTGAATATTGTAGGCACTGTCCAGATGTCCTTGACCCTGAATATTGTGGGCACTGTCCAGATGTCCTTGACCCTGAATATTGTGGGCACTGTCTAGATGTCCTTGACCCTGAATATTGTAGGCACTCTCTAGATGTCCTTGACCCTGAATATTGTGGGCACTGTCCAGATGTCCTTGACCCTGAATATTGTAGGCACTCTCTAGATGTCCTTGACCCTGAATATTGTGGGCACTGTCCAGATGTCCTTGACCCTGAATATTGTAGGCATTGTCCAGATGTCCTTGACCCTGAATATTGTAGACACTGTCTAGATGTCCTTGACCCTAGATCCATTTAACATTGACATGTCTTGAAAAGTACAATTGTAAAACTTAAGATTTTAGAATTTAGAATGGTAGTTTGTGTATTCAGTCAAAAGTTGACATTAAAATTATGAGACAAAAGTTGAAGATTGATATATGAACTAGGCACTTTTGCTGGCTGATGTGTGATAACAGTTTATACTTTGTAATGGGTACCCCACAGATGAAACATGTCTATCAGGTATCTATAGCTATATATAAATCCGTGTTATAGGTTTGTCATTCATTTGTCAGATCAGGATCTGCTATACAAGTTGCCAAGTACAAGGTGATAATACCAACATGTAGGTCAGGAGAGATGGCCTATGAGAATGCACAAGAAGATAATTCAGTAGATTTTCTTCTCCAAATTTTCTAATGAAATCATTCTATATTGTTGAACTGCCTTTATTTAGAATATTTTTTCTTTTTCTATCACTCTTTTTAACAAGATCATTGCTTGTATTATCTTGAATTTTACAGAAGTTTGAAACTTAGATGCAGCGATCGAGTTTTTCATTTTAACTACAACACTATTAGGTGTTTTTTTGCGATATGCACAGGAATTTACTTAATCTTGACAAAATATGCTTCCTTTAGACATATTTGGTTGGTTAGTGTTTCAAATATCCATAATGTTGAGATACTTACGGTAACTGATTAACTTCAAGATAGAGTTGGATATGTAAGAATACAATTTGGCATTTCCTTAAATTAAACAACTTGAATTTTCCAGAATAATAATTTCAGAAGACATTTAGTCTAGATATTCATTGTTGTAAAAAAAAATCATTCTTGACAATTATGTTATTACATTACAGATTCTATTAGCGAAAGCAATCCTCGGGTTATTGATGATACAAGAGCCAGAAAACTTGCTAATGATCTCAAACGGTCCTCATACTATGAAACTTGTGCCACGTATGGACTCAATGTGGAGCGAGTCTTCCAGGATGGTAATGATTCAGTTATAATGTTGTTTACTCATTACATTGGTTCTAAACAGTTTGATTATATTTGTGAGCCCACATTTTCACTCTATCCCCTAGGCTGTCACAGTTAAGACTGTAAAGCATAAGCAATTATAATAAGATGGATAAAGTATTCATATAGAAGTTAAAAAATCATCTAATTCTTAAACCGCTATTCTGTTATCAGGACAGTTTATGTTTGTAACAGAAATAAATTTTAAGCATTATATCCTATTATTTTATGCAAAGAAAAAATGTTCTTTTGTATCACTAAATTATTGTATAGCTTTCCACAAATGTTGATGTTCTATACTAGATCAGTATATATTTCCAGTGTGTACTTACTTCGTTGATGATAATATGGTTTTGGAGTACATGACTTTGTTAATCTATAACCATTCACGAAATATAAGTTTAAAAATTAGTTATTTGACTTTATTAACACTTGGTTAGAGTGCCAGGTATTTAATCTCAAGTGGAAATCAAACCTGTATTATATACTGATATGATGATTGTATTGCTGTTCCAGCATGTCAGAAGATAGTGCAGACTCGGTACCCTTCTATCCCACTCTCGGTACAGAATGTGCCGAGCACGCCAGTCCATGCCCAGCGTCACTTCTTTATCACACAAGCTGTGCCCTCTAAACCCTACGACACTCATAGTACAAGCAGTCAATCAACGTCCAGCTCCGGTACGCTGGTAACCGGTACTACCAACAACACCTCAGGACAACAGAGTGTGGCACAGGTGATGGCACGACCTACTTCAGACATATAAATTGTTGTACTGGATCATAAGACATACTCATGGATTCATCCTCATGCAATCATACATTGCCTTAAAATAACAATTCCAATTCAGGTTTTTCAAATTTTATTTTAATGAACATCAAGGGCTTCCACTCCTAATAGATAAATCTTTCCATATTACTAAATTCCTGGTATTGTGTGTTTTAATATTAGGGATCCTGAAATATGTCAAGAGCTATCCAGATCGTATCAATATTGTGTACAGTGAAAATGATGAGGGGCTATAATGGTCATTTACCCAAAAGGCCAACTAGTGTGGTTGGTGTTAAGGTCAAACTTAGGAATAATGTGTCAAAAAGGTTCTACCCGAATCCAACAAGTTCATTCTGTTTACATTTTCTACTCGCAGCATAATAGACAAGATTTCGGTTATAAATAATTCTCTTTAATACAATTTATCCATAACATCTTATTTATTTTACAACATCATTCTCAGCACACCCCTCAAGAACATGATTTGTTATTTCATGAATTGAAGAGAAATTGAGAAATATGGCTTGAATTGTGAGAACATATATGTGATGACAAACTGCTTGTGCTGTTTTCTTAGGTCCAACCCACAATGAAGGATGGCAAGGATGGACAGAGCACCAAAGAAAAGGAGAAGTCTGAAAAGAAGAAAGATAAACAGCAGCAGCAGCAGATGCTAACAGAATCTCAAGAACAGGTATGTGGAATTGTCAGATCTGTCCGTTAATATAAACTAATTATCACTGATACTCCATTTACAGGTTCTCCTTCAGTAAGTCTCGTTTTCTGATGTTAGGGAAATACAACAGTTTATCACATTACAAAACCAACACAACTGATATTAATAAACAAATTAACAGATTTCACCATTAAAGCCACACCTTCCCCCTCCATTGTTTTGAACTAATAATAAGCTTGGAAACTTTATCAGATGATGGAATAGTAGCCACTAATAGTTTGATACTTACCAAGCTTACATTGTCGGTGTGTGCTTCCACCAGGCATGGAGTGGTTACTATGGAAATTGTTTTGTTACCATGGAGATTATTCACTTGTGCACCCTGGTTGTGGTTTCTCCAATCTCGACTGCACTCTAGTTACAAATAAAGTCATTAGTATTTCCAGACAAAGATATTTTCTTTTGTAATACTGATCTTGCATAAATATGAAGAAGAAAAAAAGTTCAATTTTTTTTTTTTTGTTACTTTAAAGCACATCTTGATAAAAAAAATCTGCAGGTTGAATGAGATATTGTTATTGAAAATGTTTTCCAGGTAGTTTTGGTTGATGAGGAGGATAGTGTATAGCTATAAACAGTGGGATGTGCTTTTGGGATTGGTGTGGATAGGAATCTATATAGTTATTTGGTGTTGTAGTCAGCTTTGCGATCAGCTTGTCATTGTTATGCTTTGATGTAAAGTTTGTATTTCCAGAATTTTTATGCTAAACATTCACTTATGAAGTATTTTTCTTTCTTTTTGTTTTTTTTTTTTCTATGGAAAACCTAAGATCATTATTCTTTTACATTAGCAATTGGTTACATTTTGAAACTTTTTGAAATACTTTCTAAACAATTTAATGATAATGCTTTTGAATTGTGTTAAGCTTTTATAATCAAGGTTTTTAATTAACACATCATCTTATAATTAACAAGATCATCTAGTATTGCATTACATACAACCAGTTGAACAAGACCACCTTACATATATTCAGATGTTTATCTATTCTACTCGAGAGCTATTTATTTCTACAGAGAATTTGGGGTAATAGTCTACCCTATGTATTATCAGATGTTGTCAACTTGGTCTGTTTCCTTTCCTACTGAATTCATGTGAGCCACTGTCATTTGCTTCTATTGAAATCTATATTGCCAAAAGAAAGATATTGATCTCCTAAAGTTTTTTTTAAAAACTCAATACTGTGATAAAGAATTAATAGGGACCAATGTTAAGCTGAATTGCTATTTAAATTTCATTCTCTACTGAAAATTACTTATTTTTGTTTCCTTTCAAATGTTTCATTTGTTCAACATTGAATACTATGATAAATTTTTTGTGTTGCACTTAGATTTCAATAGATGTTCCGTCCAACATTTGCAGTTTAAAGTACATTGTTTACCTTTTGAAAAATGTTAATGAAGGGCATCAATGATGTCCATATCATAGAATCAGGAAAATCATATATTTCATTATGTAAGCAAATGTTTATCAACTTAAAACAAAGAGAATGAATGCCAGATTTTGTAGCTGTGTCACTATCTTGGTATGGTGTGCTCCCTGGTCCCTCAATACTATTTACTCCGATATATTGGGTTACTGATTCCTACATATATTAGGCCCTATATAAATAGGATATATCTCATCTTTTTACTTCTAGCTCTACATAGGGTCTCTTTCACCAACCAATGTTGTTGTACTGTATTTGTCTGAACTTTAAAAAACTGTATGAATATTTTGTTTTACTTTTATTAATGGTATGCAAGATGGAGAGTGAAAAAAAAAACTATACTGAAAAGTTTTTGAGTTTAAAAAAATCACAGTTTTATTTTTTGGTTTCATTGTTTTACTTTTTGATGTTGAACACGATGTTGTAATGCTTTGATCAGCCCTCTGTACCCAACACCCTGGTACAGTCCAGCATCAGTCACTGACACTGGTGGGGTGTCTGAGGGCTGACTTGGTCATGACATGGCTCTCAATTAATGTCTATCCCTTGTTGTATTTATACAGTGAATAACTGGCTAACTACAGAAAAAATATTATAATGAAAAAACCGTCAACAAAAACAAGGAAAAAATATGTCTTAAATACATACTGTTTAGATTAGCTTACAGATCAATTATGTTCATAATATATATCAGCATTTGCCTTCAGATTTTATTAAATCTATACATTTGCTGAATAATTATCTGATTCCCATTGACAGTTATTCACTGTATTTGACATTTACAATCGGAAGTACTAATGCATGTTGCATGCTGTGTATGGTTTTCCTTTTTGTCTTTTTCATTGTAGGAAGAGGATCGTGTGGACTTTAACGATATACCCCCCTCTACACCCCTGTCATCTCGTAAAAACAAGAAATCCTCAATCATACAGAAGTCTAACTCCTTCAGCGTAAGTCCTTGTTTGTTGCTCTGCCTTGAGAGTAAAGGGGTGCTACTTTCATTTTCCATTCATTTTACACTGGAAATCAACATTTCTACATTGCTGCCTTGACACACTTTGATTGTAGCAGCTAGAAATGCATAAAGGCCATGTCATCACCTATATCTGGATCCTCTATGAGTGGTCTACAACCATTTGTTTCAGCATTGCCTTACGCCTGGATGTTTTGGGTGTGATTCAGTTTTTGTGGAATATTCCTTGATATTTGTATTGCGTTTGTTACCATCAGATGAGGTATAGTGATAATTTACCAAGTATTTGTTCATCACCCAAAGACAATGTCAAATAGATATAGAGCTCCTGTACATAAAAAACTAGTAGAATGAAATCCACTATCTGGAAATGTGTTGTATTCATTAATGTTCATGATTCCATATCTCACAAGGAAAATAAATAAATTGGGGTACATTACAGTATACATATGCTGATTAAGTTTGGGTAGTTTTTGAAGCAAGATCTGTTTGTAGAGTTTTATATCATTATATTACCTAAATGTTCTTCATCTTTTAAGTCTCACCAGTTACCATTTCCAAATCCTTGTGCCAAGTTTTACCTGGTAGACTGAGATTAAACTTAAAGATGATTAAGAAAAGTAATTGCAAGTTCTTAAAAGTCATGAAATTTGGGTGAAACTGGCTTAATAGTTCTGGTGTAATATTTGATAGACTGATCCAGTAAGTAAGTTCTGGGCAATCTTAGATATGGTGGAGGCAGAGATCTACTTCTCTCAGGCTTCTAGATCTCCTCTCGGTGCATTTGTTTCACTCCTCAGTTCGACTTTTTGTCACATTTTATGTTTTCTAAACACATTCCTCAAGTATCATTTTATATTGTGTATCCTTAAATCACCGTGGTTTCATTTAACGTTTCAATTACATTAATGTGTGTAGACATCCATCAGAACATATCTACCAATTTATATCATAATACACTAATCTGTAAATCGACAAGAAACGGCACATTATATCATAATTAACATACATGTATATCATTTATCTCTGAGAGGCAAAACATGGGAAACTGACAGACACTTCATACCTATTATACCTTTATCTATAGCTTGTGCATACAATCCTTACTCCACATTTCAGTTTGCTTTTAGCTGATTAATAAATAAACTTTGCTCATCTCTTGTATTATGTCAAATCCCTTACGATACAGAGGGATCATCATCCTCTCAGGACCTACAGTTTGTTGATATTTTATAGATATCAAAATCATTTTATGAAATCTAAGTATCATAATAGCCATGGTTGTTACTATAAGAGGGTGTTAGATTGTTATGTAGTTTGAGAAGACAGAAGACCCAACAGATACACAAATTTGATGTTTTAACAGTAGGTACCTATATAGGGGGTTAAAGGTCATTGTTCAGTAGATAAATGTGTCAAAATGCCTTTCTTTTAAGCTTGGGTACTGTTAATTAAGGTAGTTTTCTGCAGTGAACATTTCAGTGATCTAGGCTATGTTTGTCCATATTGTAGTCAGATTATTTCTGTGTTTTCTTTAACTGACTTTTGGTTATTTTTTTTCAGTTATGTTACAAAGCACTGTCATGTTATTGTATATATACTTGCTATGATCTGCATGTTCCAAGCCTGTTTAATGCATTTCATAAATTACGATGCACATCTCAATTCATACAGGTTTTACTGTTATTTACTTATCTTCATGCACTGCTTTATAACTTAATGATTGGACGGGGCAGAAATAACACAATGCACAATATGAGAATTTCATTTTGTGTTGTATACAGTTAATATAAAGCATTGATAATTACAGCTATTGTTATGACTCTGTAGAATAATTCTAATAACAAACATCTTATGTAAAGTATGTATCTGGACATTTTGTTTCTGACATAGTTCAATACAGTTCAGTGATATAATGAGAGATGGAAAGAAATAGAGACAAATCACTACACGATCTAATTTTTATTGTATGTTTAATTCCTAAATTGTAAAATCTGTATGTGTGAGATATGCTAGCGATACCTGTGATGACACATTGTGATGTAGTTAAGACTGCCTAGATATTGTATGATCTGTAAAGACTGCTGTTCTATGTTGTGTGGTATTCAGTGTTCTAAATAGACATGGCATGGAGCTGCTTCTCATATACAAACTAATGTTGGCATGATCATTGCAACATTACACAATTCTGATTGGCTATGTGCATGATTCATTTCAATTCTGTGACTACCAGGTAATATCATTCACACTTTTATTGGCCGAGAACAATAAATTAATAAAAATAATGAAATATACCCTACATTATAAGTCTTGTTCCTAAAAACCATCACATCCTGCAAGTCAATACCAACCCAAAAAACAAAAAAAACATTGTACATCTACCAAGGATTGTAAAGCTCGACTACAGCTTGATGTCATTAAGGCTGATCACCCACACTACTTCTGCTTGTCTAACATTGATGGAGGTCTAAACGCTTATGTGCTGAGATATGTCTTGGAACACTGAATTCCTTATGCTATGTATTGTGTACACAGATTCCATGTACTTCGTCAAGATATCCTCTCCAAATTTTGTCATTTCTAAAATAATTTTTTTTCACATGCTAATTTTTCTCAAACTTATTTTAAATGAAGGAAAAGTATTCTTATATCCTAATAAATCTTTATAGGCTATGTAAATACTTGTTACATAAGGACATGGAGTTTGTACCACATACAGTAATGACTATCCTGTGTTACATATGATTTAGATGATTATTTTTAGTTTGAGACGTCAAACATTTATTTTATTTGCGCCGTTTTATGATTTCTGCATGTCGTTTTGGCTTGTTTCCTATTTACAGGGACCTGTTGATAGACTGTTTTCTTCTCACCCGGTATCAACACCGATTCTCAGTCGGAAAAATTCAAAGTTTCTCAAAAACACCTTTCTAACTGTAAGTTTTGTAAAAACAGTGCCAACCCTAGGAGGGTGTGTACATTTATATACTCCCATATATCAAGTGTTATTTATTTGTTTTAATGTTGTATAAACCTAGTTTTCCTGTAGCTTGACCTGTTGTAAGGTCTATACCATGTTTGAGATACATTTTAAATGTTAATACTTTCCCTACCTTAGTGAAAAGTCCATGCCATTTAAGAATTGTTTAACGATTGTTTTAATGTTATACTCTCAATGTTATTGTTGAAAATATTGTAGATAATACATTTCTTGATCCAATTTTTTTTTGAAATATCAGAGAGGAATCTACTTTTGTTACAGATTCCTTTAAGATAATATATTGATTTTAAAAAGTATCTCAAATATGATTTTTTTTTTTTGTCTGCCAAACTACCTAATTTGATTAATAATACCCACTAGCTTATACTAACAGAAACATACATTTTGGGGATTTAAGTAAATCATACAGAGTTTATATTTCTTTCCTGAATTTTGATAAATTAAAAATCTTATCTTATATTGAAAAGAATTTTTAATTGCAAAACAAAAAAACTACATAGTTTATTAATTCAATAATTCAATATTAAGAGTTATATGATGTAATTTTAACAAAAATCATGTGCAACTGTAGAAAATGTCAATATTTAGTTAAAAAAAAAAAAATAAGATCAGTTAATGAATATTAATTTATCTGTAACTGAGTGAGACAATTGATTGTAGATATTCACCTGTAGTGAGTTGATTTAATTGTTTACCTAAAACTTGACTTTCCCAAGATATAGTGAAATTTCCTTGTAATAAACGCTATTCATGATATACCCTTCCTACCATATAGTTTTGTTATAATATATATTATTAATACAAGTATATAACCTTATTTAACAAAAAATGTGAAGAAACATGAAAAAATACATAGTGTTCTTATAAAAACTTCTGTCTTAGATATTACAAAACTGATTTTATGAATTGGAAATTGTTTACATTTACAAGAAAACGTTTTCCCCTGTCTATAGTTTTTGTAGGTTTTATTTTTTAGTTATTTTTTTTTTAAATCAAAATTAGTCAATTATTGTTATAAGAATAGAACTAATTAAATATGCTGCCTAAAAAGAATACAATATGAATATGAACTAATGTTATATTTATTTAACTTTTTTTACCCAATGTGACATTTTCATTGTGAAATAGTGAGAGATAGTGTAAGATGGTGTGTTTATTTTATGGTTTTATGGAAAATAATAAAAATGGAATGTTGAAAAAGTGATTTTGAATGAGATTTAATTGCCTATTTATCATTAGAGCTAATTACAATTATATATATGTATACAGTATATCTACGTATTAGTACATATGCATGCTATTACAAATATATAGATATACAGTCAAACCTGCCTAATATAGAGATTACCTGTCAGTAGACACAATCTGTATCTAATCAGTGATTCTCTAAGTTAATAATAGAGTATTTTTCTTCGTTAGAAGAGATCTTCAGACATTTATTTCAGTTTTGTGCGATCTTTGATGCAGACAGCTTTGACTGTGTAGCGTTGGGAACAGCATTAGTCATAGATACGTTTTAGTGTAGGAGGAGACAACTCTGGTTTATCCCGCCAGTTCACAGGGCCATGTGGTACAATAGAGCATATGTCCAGGAATTATTTAAAATTGTAAAATATAAGGAAAACTGTTTTTAAGATAGCCTGAACCATATACTTTATGACTGAGTGTTTCTCTTAGTAGCATGTTCTAACAATGACATGCCTGTAAGCTGTTCCTACATCTCTCATTCTCACTGGCGACAGGTTTCCTGGTCACCATCCATCACCACATCCTGTACTCACTGACCATGAAGCTTTACTAGTTACTGATTAAAACATTTCCATGTCTTTCTCATTTATGACTATTATAGGACAATTAGTCAAAACTAATTATCTTCTTCATTAATGCCCAGAGAACCTGTAGCATACTGTATGAGAGAGCATAGTTCTGTTCTCATCGACCTGCATTTTCTGACTGATGTCTAAGCTTCGACTGACCACAATGTTTTGACAAATGTCCAGGTTTATACTTATCACAACATCTGACCGATGTCGTAAGATTGGACTGATGTCTCAGTTTGGACTGATTGCTATGTTCTGACGAACGTCTAAGTTTGAACTGATCACCATGTTCTGAATGATGACCAATGGGTCATATCCAGCCCAAAGTCTGACAAGTATTCCAAAACCAGACCCTTAATATTGGTAGACTTTTAGTGAACTTAAATAATTTAGAATTTTTAGCATACCTGAGTAGTTATTGGAAAGATACTTACACATGTAATGGTTTTCAGTTCTACAGAAACATCTTGATTTATGCAAGTTATTTAAGAGCTGTTTTCACATGACAATTTATTTTTGCAAGCAGATCTACACGTCCAAGCTGTTGTGACTTTCAGAAGATTGGTCAGTGGACGTTTGTTTCCTTGGATATTATAGAACTTTTTCTATGTACAAAAGACAGACAAAGAGTGATACTAAAAGTTGCTAGTTTATTTTGTGTCCGTTTCTCATTTACAGCCAGACATTTTGATGTCTATTTACTCGGACATCAAGGTATACTGATTTTTTATAAACTTTCCTTTTGGTGGTGTAGCGGTGTTGTTAGGACAGCCTCTATCTTTGTCTTAACCTCCTGTTGAAGGCAACTTAGCTGACCATACAGCTAATTTGTATCCATTTTGGATGTAGTTGCTACTGTTTTCCCCAGCTAGGAAATGACGCCTACATCTGGGGTAGTGGATCGTTTGTGAAATATCTTCCCACCCAGCTTTCCATGGTTAGATGGGTACTGCTTAACTCATGATATACCACTCTTCTTGCTATTAATTAGAACATTTGTAAACTTATAAAACAATATAAGTTCTATACAGAAGGGAGATTATTTGAGGAATGATCATCGACGTCACCATCAAATCGTCATCACCATCATCATTTCATCATTCTTTGCTACCTTGGAATGGTGCTTGATCAGCTCAGTTTGTGGGAGTTTCGGTGTTTGGCATACTGATGGCTTACGTTGGAATGCAGTATACTAACCTATGAAAGTTGGGGAAAGGATAAAAAAATTGTCTGGTGTATTATCTAGCATAAAATCATTGTCAGGACCTAGAGGCTCAGTGTTCACATGTTCTGCATTCATCCAACTCATGATAGCACTATATTCGTATTCATATATATGTATGACTAGATATATATTTATATGGATCCCTGCCCTGGTTGGGGTTGTTTACATTATCTCAAAACGGTAGAATGAAATTTCACATTCATTTTGATAATTGTGTAAAATAGTTAAACCAACACTAAGGATAAAAAATATCATGATGATATCATGCAATTAATTTTAAAGATTAACAGATATTCATGCCTAATTAAAATTTTATTCAGATCACTTTGTAAAGTTTCTACTGAAGATTATAATGGTATTTAATTATGCACAAAAATTAAGACTAACAAGAATGCATTGATTTTAAATGATAATGAAATCGTCGTTCATTGAATTTGATACTAGCCTATGATATATTATCATTATAATAAGAGGAAATTCAACAGTTATGAGACTTAATTATAATTAATGAAGTTGATATATTTTCTTTTTTTTTCACCCAATGGATTGCGGTTGTGTAGGAGAAAATGGATAGATATAAGATGGAGTTACACATACACGACAATAGTCCATTCACTCCGCTTCTCAATCGAATGACAAGGGTACGGTCAAGTCTTGTGCTCGTAAGTTATAAAATCACAAAGCTGCCCGGACAAAATGGACATCTTTTGGGAGTGATGCTGGAATTGTCTCCCTTTATTGCCTTTGTTTCAATCTTTGTATGGCAGGTGTCTCTGTGCATGTTTGTTATTTTCCAGTTAATCTTTGTACCTACATTATATGTGTCTTCCATGTTTTCCACTACCAACATTTCTTTCCTCTGCAGTTTTATTTGTTCAAGACTCCCACCACTCACCATATTTTTGCTGTTTTAATTCTGACCAGATAACCTCAATTATCTCCCTTGAACCACCGAATTGTCCCCCTTTGCTACCAACTTGATTTTGTCTGCATGTTTCAGCTGCCTTTAGCTAGGTTGACTACAGCTGCAGAACAGAACATAGGCATCACACACACTTTTCTATCTGTTGGTCTTATTGACATTTTCACGTTTTAAAACACTATTATTGTCTTACCTATCATGGTGTTATGTGAATATTGTCAGTGGTCAAGATGCTTTTTTGCTTCAATCAAAATACTTATTGTAGTGTGAGTGGTACTAAGTTTGGAATCATCTTCAGGATTTCTTCTGTTGAATTTACATGTTATTAAACTTTTTATACACACATTTGCACTTTGACACACATGCAGGTTGATTTTCTGTATGTCTTCTGTCGTGGCAATACAAACTTTGTAACTATTGGACAGATTACTGTTGTTTTGACAGACCTAATACCATTATATGGGTAGGGGAAGGTTTTGGTGGTTAATATATGATTCACTTTCAGGTTTTGTATGTATCGTATACAGCAAGTGTTATGTTTATTGTATGCACTTAATTACATTCAAACATCAGCAAAGTACCATAATGGTACAAATAAACTCTGTGTTATATTTCAGTCCAACATAGGTACTGTTGACAGGTACCAATCAGACAATTATATTTCAGTCCCGCATACTGTACCGTCAACAAGTGCCCATCAGACACTGTGTTATATTTCAGCCCCGTTGACAGGTACCAATTAAACTCTGTGTTATATCATAGTCCAACGCACTGTAGTATCGACAGGTAATGGTCAACCCCAGTGTTATATTGTAGTCCCACACACTGTACTATCGACAGGTAACGGTCAACCCCAGTGTTATATTGTAGTCCCACACACTGTACTATCGACAGGTAACGGTCAACCCCAGTGTTATATTGTAGTCCCACAGACTAGTATCGACAGGTAATGGTCAACCCCAGTGTAATATTGTAGTCCCACGCACTGTACTATCGACAGGTAACAGTCAACCCCAGTGTTATATTGTAGTCCCACAGACTAGTATCGACAGGTAACGGTCAACCCCAGTGTTATATTGTAGTCCCACACTCTGTAGTATCGACAGGTAACGGTCAACCCCAGTGTTATATTGTTGTCCCACAGACTAGTATCGACAGGTAACGGTCAACCCCAGTGTTATATTGTAGTCCCACACTCTGTAGTATCGACAGGTAACGGTCAACCCCAGTGTTATATTGTAGTCCCACAGACTAGTATCGACAGGTAACGGTCAACCCCAGTGTTATATTGTAGTCCCACAGACTAGTATCGACAGGTAACGGTCAACCCCACAATCAATCACAATCAAATCCACAGTTATGTTTTAGTATCCGTACTGTACTGTCCACAGTTCCAACTTGACCCCGAGTTAAATGTCAGTACCAGAGACGTACTATCAGTCTGCTGTGGTTGGTAACCTGCATGTCCTTTCATCATTATGATCATTGCAGTACATTGAAATATTGAATGTTAATTCTACAAATGGCCCGCCATAGTAGAGAATGTGGTATCTATCTGATGTTAAACTTCGTAGAAATAGTAGAAACATATAAGGATGTCAAAAAACATTCTAAAGCTATCTTAGGGAAGAAACTATGACTCGGTTCCAAAGGAAATCTAAAAAAAATCACCTAAGATTACGATTTAAAAAAAAGAAATATGAAGTTTTGAATAAAAAGCTTGAAACAAGCAATGATTAAGTAGAGTTAAGAAGTATAAGAGCATTAAGTAAAATATTGTAAGCATGCTATTCAGTATTTAGTTTATGTTGCTGTCAATGTATATTTTTTGCAGCTGTTTAACAGATTTCTTTGTTGATTAGATTTGCTAACAACCACAATTAGTGCTAACATTGTGGCCTGTAGGATGGCTGTGATACAGACACAAGTGTATGTGTGATTGCTGTTGTGTATCTCTGCAAAAGGCAATACAAGTGAATCATATGGATATTTTTTTAAAGTTTAAATTAAAATGAGAGTTTAAAGAGAAAAATGTTAATCACAAGTTTCTGTTTGATAAGTATCGTTGATACATAGTGTAACACAGCAGCAGTCATAACTACACTGTCCTGTTTCTCATTAATCCGTGTGTCTATGCTTGTTGAACAAGTGTAGAAGACTTACCCATGCTTTTAGACTTTACAGGGTACATCACTAACCATCTGGAGTTCCTATTTACACTGCAGAAGTCACTTTCCAGTGTTTCCTTGGTTCTATGTAGATCTCAAAGTTATCTACCTGTCTGTAGAATTCTCAAACCATCTTTATTGTTCCCTGGTTAAACTGGAAGGCTGTGTCTCAACAAATCTATGGTGATATCTTCTGACTGTGTGGTAGAAAGGTTTCCGCTAGATTAATTCTGTTTACAATCCTACAGTTACCATTCTAGTTCTGTTCAGACTAAATAAAGGAACTGCTTTTTCAAGTACCACAGATACTATAGGTTTCTTTTGCTTTTGGCAGTATCTCCAAGGCACCAATCACATTAAATGTTTTGTTCGGACATTAAAGCCAAACTTGGACAATTTCTGTCTATAATTGCATGTCCTGATCCTGAATACAACCTTGCTCTTATGGTTCAATGAGCAGCTATAAAGTGTCCAAAAGTCTCTATCAGCAATTAACTATAGACATATGATGATTTGTGCTTGTTCTATGTTTTAAGAAGTTAGAACCCAGCTTTTTAAGATTGAAGCAGTCAAAACTTTTGCAACAACCCTAGACAGGATTACTACAGTTTCGTGGAGCTAACTTGCTTGTATAAGTAGATGTGTAGTTCTGGCTTGTAGTTCTATTCAGCTTGCTTTTGGTGGAAGATTTGTACTATTGGTGGCTTGGAGCAAAGAAACGCTTTTACCCAACGTGCTATTTATGTAGACTTGTAGGCACATTTAGTGTTTTAGCCATGTGCCTGTTCAGTTGTAGATAACTGGCCTATAGCTTTGTGAACTGACCTGTAAAAGGGCTACCTGTAGCGGTATATAGACGTAGAACTGACCTATATCTAACACCATCGTCCAATGTGTACGTTTACAGGATAAGCCTGATGCCAGAGACTTGCCCACACCAAGCAGCACACCAACACAGAGTCGCAAAAATAGGCGGCGCTCCAACCTTTTTAATGTAAGCAAAACGTAAAAGGTGCCTGTCTGGTGGATGTGGTCAGTGGTATAATGTGGCTCTCTGATTGGCTGGTCAAAGTCATATGACTGATTCTTATTAGCTCTTAATGATCATTTGACTGTTCTCTATTCACATTGATTATAAAATTTATTGTGAAGGGATTTTTTTACTTATTTTCTAGTGTGTTATAACTGCAAAAGCTAACCAATTTTGACTGCTTTATTTGTTAAAACACAATATAATGTAGTATAATGTCTTTTGATTTGAGTGTCTCACTTTACTCGGGAAATAAGAATATTAAAACAAAAGTGTGACTGCTTATTAATCACTTGATGTGTTACCATGGTACTTTGAGATGGGATGGGAGAATGCCATCAAAGCAAAAAAAATGTTCAATCAGATAGGGTATTTAGAAATTTACTATTTCACTGCTAGGAAAAAACTAATGTAAATTTTAAGATATTACTTTGATCAACATGGCCACTGAAGATGTAGGATTAAATGATACAGGTTTTTCTATTGTCGGCAATAGTTATTTAAGTTCTGTTTGTCATACATCCTTGTAAATGTATCCAGTGAAATCAGATGTTACATTGACCACTGGTCACTGGTCCACCTATAGGCCTGCCTCGTGAACACAAATGACCTTGAATGTCTGTGGGAAGCCAGCGTTCTGATCTAATTCTGACCTCTTCCATAACTTGTGTGAAAGTTACACAAATTCTGCTGACACTCCTGACCAGGTACAACATATAGTTATAGGTGAAGGTGGGGAAGCAGCTTTATTCACAATTAAATAATTAAATAATTAAATGGCTTAATTGCTTCAATTTGATCTTTATTTCATTCAGTCTTTAATTTCTTGCGTCATGTACGTGGAGATGAAAAAGCTTTTTCTTGTAAAGAGACAGTGTAATCCTTGTTTGCTTCCATTTTCTATTAGAATCATTTTTATTTATTTATTTTTTCTTAATTTTACCTGTAATATCTCCTGTTCACCTTTGAACACTGGCCTCCAAATCAGACGACCTTCAGTCAAATTGGTGTCACGCATTATGGCTATACTTAACTGCTGTATCGGTTTGGTCACTGTTTTTGACCATTGGTTGGTTTGTTATAATTGAAACATATTCTTGTAAAACCTTTGTTTATTTGAATGTGTGGTGAACATCATTGGACATTAACTATTATTAACTGCATGTTTGTGGATGATTTTGTTTGCTATCTTGATTGCTAGTAATGTTTTATGTTTGCTGTATGTACTTTGTTTGCTAGTATTGTTATTTGAATGATTTTGTTGTATTTGTAACAGATGCAATCTAGTTTTTTTAATTTTGTGTAAATTTGGAGATATAAGTTCATACACTTGATAATTCATTAAGTATAAGGATTTACTGTATAATTTCAAGGGAGTCCATTCTATTGTCATTCCCGCCGATGTCTGTGTCCAAAGGAGAGCTAAACACATGTGGTCTAGTTAGCTTGTAGCTGTATAAATTGTGTTAATTATGTTAATGGGGTAGAACAGACACTCTTTAATTGATCATAACAGGAAAACAAACAGATATTCATTCATAAGGCTTGACCTAGAAACTGAATAAAAGGATTATCAGGTAGACATTGAAATATGAAGAATTGGTATCGCTGCCTCTTCCTAAAGACATTTGTAAAATTCAAAACATATATGTTGAGGAGTGATGAAGTAGTCATATTCCCTGAGGGAACTCAGACAAGCATTGTCCTACCACCAGGGTCATCAATTGTTTATTGTACTACTGAATATAATCCAATCAAAGATGTGCTGAGTAAATGTAATAAACGTCAACAACAATACAGACTTGCACATAAAATTGTCATCCACCATTGCTGTAATTAAGGGAAATAACTCTTGCTATATATTGATAGAGGCTGACAATTGCAGCAGTCCCTGCTGGGAGACAGTGTTATGTCAACTTTGAGCATGTAGTTCTATGAGACATGGTTTGTCTCACAGTTCTGAGATGTTAGATGTGATGATTTGTCTCAGTTTTATGAGATGAAGGTTTAAATCACAGTTCTATGAGATACGATTTGTCTCAGTTTTATGAGACTGATGGTTTAAATCACAGTTCTATGAGATACGATTTGTCTCACAGTTTTATGAGACTGATGGTTTGAATGACAGTTCTTTGACATATGATGATTTATCTCAGAGCTATGAGATGTGATGATTTTTCTCACAGTCTTATGAGATATGATTTGTCTCAGTTATATGAGATGATGATTTGTCTCACAGTTCTATGAGATGATGGTTTGAATCACAGTTCTACGAGATATTATGACTCATCTCACAGCTCTAAGAGATATGATTTGTCTCACAATTCTCTGAGATATGATAATTTATCTTACAGTTTTATGAGATATGGTTTCTCTCACAGTTCTATGAGATATGATTTGTTATTTGATGTTTCTGAACTGATAGGGAATGATGCATCACAGATGAGCCATGATGGTAGCATTCTTCTCCTTTCATATATATATGTCAGTAATTATTGTGACTTTTTAACTTGGAAATTATCTCTTTGGATAGCCAACTGATATAGTAACTTATGATTCATAGGCATCATTACCAATAGCCTTGTTAAGGATGTAGTGTTAGCTTTGGGGGATGTTGATATTTATTCCCATACACATCTTCACCAACTTGTAACATTAGGTTAAAAAATGATTTTGGCCATCATAATGCCCATCATGAAAAAATGATTTTGGCCATCATAATATCCATCATAATTATGAACAGTATTAATGGAACAATTATGTTTTGTTAATTACCAGTTTAGACTGGCAAATCTGTCAAGGTGGTCATTAGAGTTATCCCCCTTGACCACAGTCACAGAGTAGTTCCATAATTGTAGGCACAATAGATCCATATGTTTGTTGATGTGGGAAAATGTAGAATAAATCTTGTAATCCATCATAATTATTAATTCAGTCGTCAATACGCCAGTTTTCCATTGCTGTTGATAGGACATACAAAACCAGATCCATAACATTCCTCTTATTTTCCATCACTTTAGACTTATGATTGTCAGTTTTTGTACCTTTGTAAAGCCCTGTACTAAAATCAAAAGATCAACTGTAGTTATGGACCCAGTGTTTATGATTTATTTTCTAATATAAGAAATATTTTATTATGGTTTGAGTCTACTTAAATTTTCAATGCATGCACACAATACACCATCTAGACCATGGCCAGCCCTGGTTATTGAGGGTTTGACAACCCTGGTGGCTATGAGGTTAGATCCATGGACAACCGAAATGTCTATGAGGTTAGATCCACGGACAACCGAAATGTCTATGAGGTTAGATCCACGGACAGCCCTGGTGGCTGAGGTAAGGTTCATGGACAGCCCTGGTGAATGAGGTTAGGTCCATAGACAGCCGAAGTGTCTGTGAGGTTAGATCAATGGACAACAGAAGTGTCTGTGAGGTAAGATCCATAGATAGCTCTGGTGACTGAAGTTTGATCCATGGACAACCCTGGTGTCTTTGAGGTTAGGTCTATGGACAACCCAGGTGTCTATGAGGTTAGGTCTATGGACAACCCAGGTGTCTTTGAGGTTAGGTCTATGGACAGCCCTGGTGACTGTGGGGTTAGGTCCATGGACAGCCCTGGTGAGTGTGAGGTTAAGTCCATGGACAGCCCTGGTGACTGTGGGGTTAGGTCCATGGACTGCCCTGGGGACTGTGAGGTTAGGTCCATGGACAACCCAGGTGTCTGTGAGGTTAGGTCTATGGACAGCCCTGGTGACTGCGAGGTTAGGTCCATGGACAGCCCTGGTGACTGTGAGGTTAGGTCCATGGACAGCCCTGGTGACTTTGAGGTTAGGTCCATGGACAGCCCTGGTGACTTTGAGGTTAGGTCCATGGACAACAGAAGTGTCTGTGAGGTTAGATCCATGGACAGCCCTGGTGACTGAGGTTAGGTCCATGGACAGCCCTGGTTACTGAGGTTAGGTTCATGGACAGCCCTGGTGTCTGTGAGGTTAGGTCCATGGACAGCCCTGGTGACTGAGGTTAGGTCCATGGACAGCCCTGGTGACTGTGAGGTTAGGTCCATGGACAGCCCTGGTTACTGTGAGGTTAGATCCATGGACAGCCCTGGTTACTGAGGTTAGGTCCATGGACAGACCTGGTTACTGAGGTTAGGTTCATGGACAGCCCTTGTGTCTGTTAGGTTAGGTCCATGGACAGTTTTAGTGAATGTGAGGCTAGGTCCATGGACAGCCCTGGTGACTGTGGGGTTAGGTCCATGGACTGCCCTGGTGACTGTGAGGTTAGGTCCATGGACAGTTTTAGTGAATGTGAGGCTAGGTCCATGGACAGCCCTGGTGACTGTGAGGCTAGGTCCATGGACAGCCCTGGTGACTGTGAGGTTAGGTCCATGGATAGCCCTGGTGACTGTGAGGCTAGGTCCATGGACAGTTTTAGTGACTGCGAGGTTAGGTCCATGGACAGCCCTGGTGACTTTGAGGCTAGGTCCATGGACAGTTTTAGTGAATGTGAGGTTAGGTCCATGGACAGCCCTGGTGACTTTGAGGCTAGGTCCATGGACAGTTTTAGTGAATGTGAGGCTAGGTCCATGGACAGTTTTAGTGAATGTGAGGTTAGGTCCATGGACAGGTTAGGTCCATGGACAGCCCTGGTGACTGAGGTTAGGTCCATAGACAGCCCTGGTGACTGTGAGGTTAGGTCCATGGACAGCCCTGGTGACTGAGAGGTTACTTCCATGGACAGCCCCGGTGACTGTGAGGTTAGGTCCATGGACAGCCCTGGTTACTGTGAGGTTAGATCCATGGACAGCCCTGGTTACTGAGGTTAGGTCCATGGACAGACCTGGTTACTGAGGTTAGGTTCATGGACAGCCCTTGTGTCTGTTAGGTTAGGTCCATGGACAGTTTTAGTGAATGTGAGGCTAGGTCCATGGACAGCCCTGGTGACTGTGGGGTTAGGTCCATGGACTGCCCTGGTGACTGTGAGGTTAGGTCCATGGACAGTTTTAGTGAATGTGAGGCTAGGTCCATGGACAGCCCTGGTGACTGTGAGGCTAGGTCCATGGACAGCCCTGGTGACTGTGAGGTTAGGTCCATGGATAGCCCTGGTGACTGTGAGGCTAGGTCCATGGACAGTTTTAGTGACTGCGAGGTTAGGTCCATGGACAGCCCTGGTGACTTTGAGGCTAGGTCCATGGACAGTTTTAGTGAATGTGAGGTTAGGTCCATGGACAGCCCTGGTGACTTTGAGGCTAGGTCCATGGACAGTTTTAGTGAATGTGAGGCTAGGTCCATGGACAGTTTTAGTGAATGTGAGGTTAGGTCCATGGACAGGTTAGGTCCATGGACAGCCCTGGTGACTGAGGTTAGGTCCATAGACAGCCCTGGTGACTGTGAGGTTAGGTCCATGGACAGCCCTGGTGACTGAGAGGTTACTTCCATGGACAGCCCTGGTGACTGTGAGGTTAGGTCCATGGACAGCCCTGGTGACTTTGAGGTTAGGTCCATGGACAGCCCTGGTGACTGTGAGGTTAGGTCCATGGACAGCCCTGGTGACTGTGGGGTTAGGTCCACGGACAGCCCTGGTGACTGTGAGGTTAGGTTCATGGACAGCCCTGGTGACTGTGAGGTTAGGTCCATGGACAGCCCTGGTGACTGTGAGGTTACGCCCATGGACAGCCCTGGTGACTGTGAGGTTAGGTCCATGGACAGCCCTGGTGACTGAGGCTAGGTCCATGGACAGCCCTGGTGACTGAGGCTAGGTCCATGGACAGCCCTGGTGACTGTGAGGTTAGGTCCATGGACAGCCCTGGTGACTGTGAGGTTAGGTCCATGGACAGCCCTGGTGACTGTGAGGCTAGGTCCATGGACAGCCCTGGTGACTGTGGGGTATGATCATAAACTACATTTCAAATTCAGTTTATTGCTTTTATTAAGTAGTGATCCAAAACCGCAATAATTATCTTTGTTCTTCGTTGAGAATCCGCAATGATTTTGTTTATTTCCGTAGAGGGATATGTTTCTGAAATCTTGTGCAATGCATTATCAGGTTGTATGATAAATAAAAGGAAATACATACATTATATCTCTTTACCCTGGGTACCAAAGAGTTTTTATGTGTTCTAGCCTGTGAATTTTAGTTTAAAAAAAATTCTTATGACTGATGCTATGATGAGGTTTGTCAGTAATCTATGTGCTACAACTTAATTGTTAAAAATAAAATGAATTTTAAATACCATGAACAAATCTTCATCAAATGTTTTTCTGACAAGGTTAATATTGTTAGACATTAATTTGGGTGTGACGGCATAATTGCACAATAGAGTGTTTTTGTGTGTTATTAAACCAGATGGAGTTTATACTCTGTGTGAAGGATGTGTACCCCCTGGAGATTCTCCAGTTTATAGTATTGTGTACTATCAATACAATGGTTTATATCTGAGTTGGCAGTTTTTACTTTGCACACTTACTACCTACACATTTTCGCACATTTGATTTCCAGACTTGTAGCCACTTACTGGTGTGCTTTTTGTGTTTCTGGCCTGTGCAGTATTTTTATTCCCCCTTGACACCTGTATGTTTACAAGCCATAGCTCCAAGCTGTATGTTCAACTGTATCTTTGCTGGCTGTTGTGATTGGCTAAGATCCTGTTATTGTTTGATGGTATTTTGGTTGCCTGGATTTTGACCTCTGATTTCTGACCCCTACCCCGACCACCTCCTTATATCCTGTCACCCATTGGTTATTAATACATCTATTAATTTGCATGACATTAATGCAGATTCCATTATCACCAACATTGTTGATGAAATATTGAATATTTGATTTTTTTAATTTGATTAGCTAAAAACTGTTGATCATTCATTGATGATGACAGATGTTGTTTGAGTTTATCAGTATTATAAACTGTAGCTTCTGTATAATATCGGGTGTTATTAGACATGGATGGTGGCGGGACTTATGTTTAAATGTGATGGCTTTCTCTACTTCGTACTTTAATTCATGATTATAGAACAAATATCTCCAAACATCATATGAGTACAGTACTTACATACTCATGCTGCAGAATTTTGATTTTTGATAGACTAAAATGTTTGCCAGTTTAAACATTGGTACTAGAATACATGATGTAGCTGTAATGTTAACATGGGTTATCTTTGGCAATGATGCTGTTGTTGGTTTGTGTTTGATCTACACAGTAGAAAATTTTACTTCATTTTTTTAAAGGAGGGTTGTCAGGGGGAATGTGGATGGACCCATCGGGTCAGGTCTACTTACGAGTGAGATAAGAAGGGAGGTAACTCTGTATTTTGTTTATAGATCAGTGTAGATCTCTGCTGTTTTATAGGAGGTAGTGTGGAAGTTCACTAGCCTTATAGGACACCCTGTATACCAGGACAGGATGCTTTAGTTTATAGGTCACACAGTCAGGATTGACTGGGAATAGGGCTTCCACTACAGTAAAAGGGGATAGTTTATAGGTCAGACAGTCAGGATTGACTGGGAATAGGGCTTCCACTACAGTAAAAGGGGATAGTTTATAGGTCACACAGTCAGGATTGTCTGGGAATAGGGCTTCCACTACAGTAAAAGGGGATAGTTTATATGTCAGATAGTCAGGATTGACTGGGAATAGGGCTTCCACTACAGTAAAAGGGGATAGTTTATAGGTCAGATAGTCAGGATTGACTGGGAATAGGACTTCCACTACAGTAAAAGGGGATAGTTTATAGGTCAGAGTCAGGATTGGCTGGGAATAGGGCTTCCACTACAGTAAAAGGGGATAGTTTATAGGTCACACAGTCAGGATTGACTGGGAATAGGACTTCCACTACAGTAAAAGGGGATAGTTTATAGGTCACACAGTCAGGATTGACTGGGAATAGGGCTTCCACTACAGTAAAAGGGGATAGTTTATAGGTCAGAGTCAGGATTGGCTGGGAATAGGGCTTCCACTACAGTAAAAGGGGATAGTTTATAGGTCAGATAGTCAGGATTGGCTGGGAATAGGGCTTCCACTACAGTAAAAGGGGATAGTTTATAGGTCACACAGTCAGGATTGACTGGGAATAGGGCTTCCACTACAGTAAAAGGGGATAGTTTATAGGTCACACAGTCAGGATTGACTGGGAATAGGGCTTCCACTACAGTAAAAGGGGATAGTTTATAGGTCACACAGTCAGGATTGACTGGGAATAGGGCTTCCACTACAGTAAAAGGGGATAGTTTATAGGTCACACAGTCAGGATTGACTGGGAATAGGGCTTCCACTACAGTAAAAGGGGATAGTTTATAGGTCACATAGTCAGGATTGGCTGGGAATAGGGCTTCCACTACAGTAAAAAGGGATAGTTTATAGGTCACACAGTCAGGATTGACTGGGAATAGGGCTTCCACTACAGTAAAAGGGGATAGTTTATAGGTCACATAGTCAGGATTGACTGGGAATAGGGCTTCCACTACAGTAAAAGGGGATAGTTTATAGGTCAGATAGTCAGGATTGACTGGGAATAGGGCTTCCACTACAGTAAAAGGGGATAGTTTATAGGTCACACAGTCAGGATTGACTGGGAATAGGGCTTCCACTACAGTAAAAGGGGATAGTTTATAGGTCACACAGTCAGGATTGACTGGGAATAGGGCTTCCACTACAGTAAAAGGGGATAGTTTATAGGTCACACAGTCAGGATTGACTGGGAATAGGGCTTCCACTACAGTAAAAGGGGATAGTTTATAGGTCACATAGTCAGGATTGACTGGGAATAGGGCTTCCACTACAGTAAAAGGGGATAGTTTATAGGTCACACAGTCAGGATTGTCTGGGAATAGGGCTTCCACTACAGTAAAAGGGGATAGTTTATAGGTCAGATAGTCAGAGTTTATAGGTCAGACAGTCAGGATTGACTGGGAATAGGGCTTCCACTACAGTAAAAGGGGATAGTTTATAGGTCAGAGTCAGGATTGACTGGGAATAGGGCTTCCACTACAGTAAAAGGGGATAGTTTATAGGTCAGAGTCAGGATTGGCTGGGAATAGGGCTTCCACTACAGTAAAAGGGGATAGTTTATAGGTCAGATAGTCAGGATTGGCTGGGAATATGGCTTCCACTACAGTAAAAGGGGATAGTTTATAGGTCAGACAGTCAGGATTGACTGGGAATAGGGCTTCCACTACAGTAAAAGGGGAGATAGTTTATAGGTCACACAGTCAGGATTGGCTGGGAATAGGGCTTCCACTACAGTAAAAGGGGATAGTTTATAGGTCACATAGTCAGGATTGGCTGGGAATAGGGCTTCCACTACAGTAAAAGGGGAGATAATTTGTGTCCAGGACATTGACAAGTGATCATATCCTTGGAGGAATTTTCATTTTAGTGAGCTAATTCTTTATCAAATTGCTCAAGGTTAAAATTGAAGTGATATTTTAAGGAAATAAAACATTTTGGTATGAAAATTTATGGAGATTTATGAATCCTGAGAATAACAGTTTTTGTACTTGGAAAGTGAATGCTTGTTCCAGTAATATTAATATGTTTGCTGTTGTTTCAATATCATAATCAGAAGCAATATATCCTGCATTTTAAATTATAAACATAATGTATATTGGAACATTTCTCAAAAAAAAACAAAAAAAAAACAGATTAAAAGATTATTTTTTCAGTAGAGAGAAGTATAAGATGGTTTGTGTAACAGTGATGAGATGGTTTGTGTTACAGGGATGTTTTGTAATTTGGTAGAGAGCTAATCCACTAGTGAACTTGTTATTACTACATGAGGGAGTAAATAATACAATAAAGAAAGTTTTTCCTCTGGATAGACATAGTGTTCATGGTTGTATCTGTTACATTCAAGTGTTTATGATATTTCCAAAGAAACCACCCAAAATCATTCTTTTAAACTGTTCAAACAATTTTACTTTCTTAACTTTATTTTTAAGTTTACAAACAAATAATGTAATATTCTTATTTCCCTCAACAGCCTAAGAATAAAGAAGAAGAAAAGGTGAAAACATTACCGGAGACGGAAAAGCTAGGCAGTGGACGTGTTATACCTCTCAAACAGGTGCTCCTTGTAAACAAATATACAAACAATGATATGAAAATAATTATTAAATCGGGTTCCTCATTGTTTTATAAAAAACTTATTTTTATTTTTTCTCAGTTTTAACTTTTACAATAGAATTTTCTCTTAAAGAAAACCCTGTATATGCATTTTATGTCTGGGAAGAATTTGAATGACTGACCCGTAAATCAAGTATTTTCACATCACCATTGTATTTTATAGGGCTACTTATACAAGAAGAGTCATGGTTTAAACAAAGAATGGAAGAAGAAATATGTGACTTTGTTAGATGATGCACGCTTGGCATATCACCCTAGTCTTCACGTAAGTTAAATTATTGAACTGCATAAATAGCATGATTATATTGATATATAAGGCTAATTTGGGACAGTTGTGAATGTACTGGCCCAATCTAAGAGAATCAATCTCTAGTGTTACCCAACCTAGTCTCAGAGAGAAAGTTCCTAACGTTACCCAACCCAGTCTCAGAGAAACAGTCTCTAGTGTTACCCAACCTAGTCTCAGAGAGACAGTCCATAGTGTTACCCAACCCAGTCTCAGAGAGACAGTCCCTCGTGTTACCCAACCCAGTCTCAGAGAGACAGTCCCTAGTGTTACCCAACCCAGTCTCAGAGGGACAGTCCCTAGTGTTACCCAACCCAGTCTCAGAGGGACAGTCCCTAGTGTTACCCAACCCAGTCTCAGAGAGACAGTCCCTAGTGTTACCCAACCCAGTCTCAGAGGGACAGTCCATAGTTACCCAACCCAGTCTCAGAGAGACAGTCCCTAGTGTTACCCAACCCAGTCTCAGAGGGACAGTCCCTAGTGTTACCCAACCTAGTCTCAGAGGGACAGTCCATAGTGTTACCCAACCCAGTCTCAGAGGGACAGTCCATAGTGTTACCCAACCTAGTCTCAGAGGGACAGTCCCTAGTGTTACCCAACCCAGTCTCAGAGAGACAGTCCCTAGTGTTACCCAACCCAGTCTCAGAGAGACAGTCCCTAGTGTTACCCAACCCAGTCTCAGAGGGACAGTCCCTAGTGTTACCCAACCCAGTCTCAGAGGGACAGTCCATAGTTACCCAACCCAGTCTCAGAGGGACAGTCCCTAGTGTTACCCAACCCAGTCTCAGAGGGACAGTCCCTTGTGTTACCCAACCCAGTCTCAGAGAGACAGTCCCTTGTGTTACCCAACCCAGTCTCAGAGAGACAGTCCCTAGTGTTACCCAACCCAGTCTCAGAGGGACAGTCCATAGTGTTACCCAACCTAGTCTCAGAGGGACAGTCCCTAGTGTTACCCAACCCAGTCTCAGAGAGACAGTCCCTAGTGTTACCCAACCCAGTCTCAGAGAGACAGTCCCTAGTGTTACCCAACCCAGTCTCAGAGGGACAGTCCCTAGTGTTACCCAACCCAGTCTCAGAGGGACAGTCCATAGTTACCCAACCCAGTCTCAGAGAGACAGTCCATAGTGTTACCCAACCCATTCTCAGAGAGACAGTCCCTAGTGTTACCCAACCCAGTCTCAGAGAGGCAGTCCCTAGTTACCCAACCCAGTCTCAGAGGGACAGTCCATAGTTACCCAACCCAGTCTCAGAGGGACAGTCCCTAGTGTTACCCAACCCAGTCTCAGAGGGACAGTCCCTAGTGTTACCCAACCTAGTCTCAGAGAGACAGTCCCTAGTGTTACCCAACCCAGTCTGAGAGGGACAGTCCCTAGTGTTACCCAACCCAGTCTCAGAGAGACAGTCCCTAGTGTTACCCAACCCAGTCTCAGAGAGACAGTCCCTAGTGTTACCCAACCCAGTCTCAGAGGGACAGTCCCTAGTGTTACCCAACCCAGTCTCAGAGGGACAGTCCCTAGTGTTACCCAACCCAGTCTCAGAGAGACAGTCCCTAGTGTTACCCAACCCATTCTCAGAGGGACAGTCCATAGTGTTACCCAACCCAGTCTCAGAGAGACAGTCCCTAGTGTTACCCAACCCAGTCTCAGAGAGACAGTCCCTAGTGTTACCCAACCCAGTCTCAGAGGGACAGTCCATAATGTTACCCAACCCAGTCTCAGAGAGACAGTCCATAGCGTTACCCAACCCAGTCTCAAAGGGACAGTCCCTAGTGTTAACCAACCCAGTCTCAGAGGGACAGTCCCTAGTGTTACCCAACCCAGTCTCAGAGAGACAGTCCCTAGTGTTACCCAACCCAGTCTCAGAGAGACAGTCCCTAGTGTTACCCAACCCAGTCTCAGAGAGACAGTCCATAGTGTTACCCAACCCAGTCTCAAAGGGACAGTCCCTAGTGTTACCCAACCCAGTCTCAGAGAGACAGTCCATAGTGTTACCCAACCCAGTCTCAGAGAGACAGTCCCTAGTGTTACCCAACCCAGTCTCAGAGAGACAGTCCCTAGTGTTACCCAACCCAGTCTCAGAGAGACAGTCCCTAGTGTTACCCAACCCAGTCTCAGAGGGACAGTCCATAGTGTTACCCAACCTAGTCTCAGAGGGACAGTCCCTAGTGTTACCCAACCCAGTCTCAGAGAGACAGTCCCTAGTGTTACCCAACCCAGTCTCAGAGAGACAGTCCCTAGTGTTACCCAACCCAGTCTCAGAGAGACAGTCCATAGCGTTACCCAACCCAGTCTCAGAGGGACAGTCCATAGTTACCCAACCCAGTCTCAGAGAGACAGTCCATAGTGTTACCCAACCCATTCTCAGAGAAACAGTCCCTAGTGTTACCCAACCCAGTCTCAGAGAGGCAGTCCCTAGTTACCCAACCCAGTCTCAGAGGGACAGTCCATAGTTACCCAACCCAGTCTCAGAGGGACAGTCCCTAGTGTTACCCAACCCAGTCTCAGAGGGACAGTCCCTAGTGTTACCCAACCTAGTCTCAGAGAGACAGTCCCTAGTGTTACCCAACCCAGTCTGAGAGGGACAGTCCCTAGTGTTACCCAACCCAGTCTCAGAGAGACAGTCCCTAGTGTTACCCAACCCAGTCTCAGAGAGACAGTCCCTAGTGTTACCCAACCCAGTCTCAGAGGGACAGTCCCTAGTGTTACCCAACCCAGTCTCAGAGGGACAGTCCCTAGTGTTACCCAACCCAGTCTCAGAGAGACAGTCCCTAGTGTTACCCAACCCATTCTCAGAGGGACAGTCCATAGTGTTACCCAACCCAGTCTCAGAGAGACAGTCCCTAGTGTTACCCAACCCAGTCTCAGAGGGACAGTCCCTAGTGTTACCCAACCCAGTCTCAGAGAGACAGTCCCTAGTGTTACCCAACCCAGTCTCAGAGAGACAGTCCCTAGTGTTACCCAACCCAGTCTCAGAGAGACAGTCCCTAGTGTTACCCAACCCAGTCTCAGAGAGACAGTCCCTAGTGTTACCCAACCCAGTCTCAGAGGGACAGTCCCTAGTGTTACCCAACCCAGTCTCAGAGAGACAGTCCCTAGTGTTACCCAACCCAGTCTCAGAGAGACAGTCCCTAGTGTTACCCAACCCAGTCTCAGAGAGACAGTCCCTAGTGTTACCCAACCCAGTCTCAGAGGGACAGTCCCTAGTGTTACCCAACCCAGTCTCAGAGGGACAGTCCATAGTTACCCAACCCAGTCTCAGAGGGACAGTCCCTAGTGTTACCCAACCCAGTCTCAGAGGGACAGTCCATAGTTACCCAACCCAGTCTCAGAGGGACAGTCCCTAGTGTTACCCAACCCAGTCTCAGAGGGACAGTCCCTTGTGTTACCCAACCCAGTCTCAGAGAGACAGTCCATAGTGTTACCCAACCCAGTCTCAGAGAGACAGTCCATAGTGTTTCCCCAACCCAGTCTCAGAGGGACAGTCCCTTGTGTTACCCAACCCAGTCTCAGAGAGACAGTCCATAGTGTTACCCAACCCAGTCTCAGAGAGACAGTCCATAGCGTTACCCAACCCAGTCTCAGAGAGGCAGTCCCTAGTGTTACCCAACCCAGTCTCAGAGAGACAGTCCATAGTGTTACCCAACCCAGTCTCAGAGGGACAGTCCCTAGTGTTACCCAACCCAGTCTCAGAGAGACAGTCCCTAGTGTTACCCAACCCAGTCTCAGAGAGACAGTCCCTAGTGTTACCCAACCCAGTTTCAGAGGGACAGTCCCTTGTGTTACCCAACCCAGCCTCAGAGAGACAGTCCCTAGTGTTACCCAACCCAGTCTCAGAGAGACAGTCCCTAGTGTTACCCAACCCAGTCTCAGAGGGACAGTCCCTAGTGTTACCCAACCCAGTCTCAGAGGGACAGTCCCTAGTGTTACCCAACCCAGTCTCAGAGAGACAGTCCCTAGTGTTACCCAACCCAGTCTCAGAGGGACAGTCCATAGTTACCCAACCCAGTCTCAGAGAGACAGTCCCTAGTGTTACCCAACCCAGTCTCAGAGGGACAGTCCCTAGTGTTACCCAACCTAGTCTCAGAGGGACAGTCCATAGTGTTACCCAACCCAGTCTCAGAGGGACAGTCCATAGTGTTACCCAACCTAGTCTCAGAGGGACAGTCCCTTGTGTTACCCAACCCAGTCTCAGAGAGACAGTCCCTAGTGTTACCCAACCCAGTCTCAGAGAGACGGTCCCTAGTGTTACCCAACCCAGTCTCAGAGAGACAGTCCCTAGTGTTACCCAACCCAGTCTCAGAGAGGCAGTCCCTAGTGTTACCCAACCCAGTCTCAGAGGGACAGTCCCTAGTGTTACCCAACCTAGTCTCAGAGGGACAGTCCCTAGTGTTACCCAACCCAGTCTCAGAGAGACAGTTCATAGTGTTACCCAACCCAGTCTCAGAGAGACAGTCCATAGTGTTACCCAACCCAGTCTCAGAGAGACAGTCCCTAGTGTTACCCAACCCAGTCTCAGAGGGACAGTCCCTAGTGTTACCCAACCCAGTCTCAGAGGGACAGTCCCTAGTGTTACCCAACCCAGTCTCAGAGAGACAGTCCCTAGTGTTACCCAACCCAGTCTCAGAGGGACAGTCCCTAGTGTTACCCAACCCAGTCTCAGAGGGACAGTCCATAGTTACCCAACCCAGTCTCAGAGGGACAGTCCCTAGTGTTACCCAACCCAGTCTCAGAGAGACAGTCCATAGTGTTACCCAACCCAGTCTCAGAGAGACAGTCCCTAGTCTTACCCAACCTAGTTCTGGACCAAGTTGTATTAATGTGTCAAAAATGTTAGGAATATTAAACTATATTAGACTATTTTCAAGCTTTATGTATACTTGTTGAGTTTGTTTTCAGATTGCAATGAAATGGTAGAAGAAACAGGATTTATTGAATACTTTTCCTTTTTATGATCTCTTTTGATATATATTTATAGGAGGAAGCAGGTTATTTCTTGAACCTCTAGCTAGTTCTGACAGAAATTTGAATGATTTTATAACTCGTTATACAGTATTGCCTTCTTTTGAGAGCTTTATGGTCTGAAAGTGTCGAGGGGTGGCATAGTCCCATACTATCCTGAGACAACACTATCTGACCATAGGGCCCTCAATAGAAGGCAGTAATTGTTTTACTTACATCTACATTGTATATTTCAATATTCATGTGATTATTTCGCCACTGGAGGGCCTGTCAGAATCCGCCATCTTTGTTGTTCTATATCCAGTCACAACTGTAAAAGTGATGTCATAATTGGTTCATGTTCACTGTTGTCTCCATGTGTGTAGCCAATGTGAGGTCAGTATTCTGTCAAGTGATTTGTATTAATTTGTTATTTGTTGTATTTCAGGACTACATGGATGATGTTCATAAAAAGGAAATATCACTTATGCATACAACAGTAAAGATTCCTGGTCTGCGACCACGAACAACGAAGACAGTCCCCAACTATCCCCCTCAACACCCCAACCAGGATCCAGCTAATGGCCTGAAAAGTAAGCTTGGCAGGCAGTCTTCATATTCATATTATCTACTGCAGTGTCGTGCTTGTGCTTGTGCTGTACATCTGTTCATTATTTTCCTTTTTTGTTACCTGGCGAGTGTAATCCTGGATGGGATGATCTTCTTCCTCAATATGACCTTTCTGGTAGTAATGCGGAAAAGCCTTCATTTTCAGATATGTCAAAAACGTATAAATTGTACTTAACAAGGGGTGGGCTTAGTAGCAAATATTGGTTTGTCATCAGGGTTGTTTAGTGCATCAATAGCTTTAATAAAATCTGATGTTGGTTCAATAAGTGAAATTTCATTTTCCACACAGATGAAAAAAAAGTTTCTTAATATTCATATCCTTTGAAATTAAAAATATTGAAATCAGAGAAAAAGACATGTTTTTGTGAAAAGCGAGATATCTATAAATGAAGTGTGAACCCTGTGTGTTGTATATTGGTGTTGTGTCTGTACTGTTACATGTTGCCAATGAGGAGGTAAAATACAAGCAGAGCTGTGGTCATCTTTATATGTCTATATATTTGTCAAAAAAAATAAATCCCTTTTATTTTGCTTACAAAATATTTTGATAATTTTTGTTAAGTTTTGCATGTTTTTTTTTTTTTCCAAACTAAAGTACCACTTCATTATTTGAGCATGGTATATATTTATATATTTATATATATGTATATATGGATAAACTAACAGAATGAAATTAATGTAAACCTACAGACAACTAGAACAATTAGAGACAGTCATGGTACAGACATAGTGGACATAATCAAAAGGATCATTTAAAATAAAAACAAGTGGCAGATCCAGACAATCTGTTGAGGGAAATTCTCGTCCAAATGGTGGGAGGGAGATAGAGTATGACATATCACTTAAAAAGAAAACACTCCCTTCATTGACTTGTCATTGACACTTCCACATCTGAATCTGCTACTGAATCAGTATTTGTATGCAACTGGAATCTGTGTGTAAGGATCTTTCTAATATCAATATGGATATCTGGATTCTTCGTGACAGAGCATGCTGGATGTTCACAACAGAAGCTATTGTGTATGATCAGTGTTTTGTGGAAGCTTGCATGTCTGTGTTGTAATACAAGTGGCCCTTTATTCCAGGCAAGAGTTCAAGGGACAAAGAAAACGTCATGTTGACAGGATTCGACATTGTGCGAGATCGTCATCATTCCAGTTCTGACAATTCTAATTCTGCACAAGGTGCGTCTTGTATTGTCTGGATAACCTGTAGACTTTTCCTGTTCAAAAAATTTGGGAGGGGATGTTAAGATTATTTTTTCAAAAATAAAACAAATGCCAGGCACTCAGAACTTATCTGGAGTGTAAAATGTATTAAGAAAATGTCCAGTTTAAAATGAGCAGTCTACCAATTCAGTAACTGAAAATAATATAAAAATATGAAGATTTGAAATCTAAGACTTAATTTAAGGAGGCTAAAGCATTCACTGTATAAGATTTCTTGAGCCAAGGAGTACTTTCAATAAATTCTGTACTGTATACTAAGGTATTGGGTGTCAAATTTATGATAGACTGATAAATTCTGTACTGAAAACTAAGGTATTGGGTGTCAAATTTATGATAGACTGATAAATTCTGTACTGAAAACTAAGGTATTGGGTGTCAAATTTATGATAGACTGATAAATTCTGTACTGTAAACTAAGATATTGGGTGTCAAATTTATGATAGACTGATAAATTCTGTACTGAAAACTAAGGTATTGGGTGTCAAATTTATGATAGACTGATAGATTCTGTACTGTAAACTAAGGTATTGGGTGTCAAAAATAAACTAGATCGATTAATTCTGTACAGAAAATTAAGGTATTTGGTTTCAAAAATAAACTAGATCAATAAATTCTGTACTGTAAACTAAGGTATTGGGTGTCAAATTTATGATAGACTGATAAATTCTGTACTGAAAACTAAGGTATTGGGTGTCAAATTTATGATAGACTGATAGATTCTGTACTGAAAACTAAGGTATTGGGTGTCAAAACTAAGGTATTGGGTGTCAAACTATTGTTCTACTTTTCTGCTCTCCTTATTTGTGTTTTTATGTGTATCTCTTTGCAGTATATTTGTATTTGTTTGGTGATGCATGACTATTGCATGAGTGTTCCTCTGTATCTATACATATATATACATATATATACAGGATGTGAACTTTATCTTCCACTATCTCCATATCTGGATGTATATGTTTCTCGGATGACTTCCTAGGCAGTGCTCCAGATAGTATATGTGAATGTTTACATTCTACAAATCCATGTATCATGCATGCAATTCAAACATGTAAAATGCAGACTGATCCTCATGGTGTAGACCCCTGCTGATGCTTTTGTTACACACTATGTGGACGTTTTCATGTAGCTGTCCTACGTTAGAGAAGCAGTTGTAAACATGCCATTAAAAGACCACATTTCAATTTTACATAAGAACTCCACGAAACATTACTTGGAGCATTGCCTATGGTGTGAGATATACATTCCTCTCTATCTAGCCATGGATATTAACTTTCCTAAAGGTGTGTAAAACACCAGAAAACAATTGTATTATTATTGGCCTATCTAACCCAATGTTAGATTGTATTATTATTGGCCTATCTAACCCAATGTTAGATTGTATTTTTATTGGCCGATCTAACCCAATATTAGATTGTATTATTATTGGCCTATCTAACCCAATGTTAGATTGTATTATTATTGGCCTATCTAACCTAATGTTATCTTTGTATCTCTTAACATCTTAACATCAGAAGCATGTATTTGTCATGCCTATATACTATAACTACCACATCCATGTACATAGGAATGTTTAAGGGTAGTGACTTCATTGAAACAAACCCTTGTAAGTGATATAAATTTAGCTTTTCTTTATTTGATTTCTGTCCCATAAAATCCATGTAAACTACTGAATTATCTCCCTTGGTAGATTTGTTAATCAGAACTTAATTTGTCATTAGCCAGTGACTTAGAATGTAAAATGTTTCTTTCATTTCAGTAGCACATGATTTTAAGGGCAAAATGGAGATGATTTTGTCATATTAAATGACTACCTAGTATATCAAAAAACATTCTTATTGTACATCCGGTAGGTCAAGTTAGGATTTGCTTACAGGAGCTTGTTAAGATGGCAATTATCTATGATTTGTGGAGTGATACCATAAGCTTATAGTATCCCATCAACAACAAATGTATACTTTCATACCTACGGAATTACAGGAAATTTCTCTTAGAAGAGGGTATCTTTAACTTCAGAATGAATAATCTAAAACAATAATTCTATAAGAGATTAACTTAAAGTAGGAGATACAAAAATTTCACAGGTATACCTAATGGAGATGGTGTGTTTGCCAAACTAGGAGTGAACGGTAGCAGTGTAGGATCTAAACTAGACACACCAAATGTGAAGAAGCGGCACCGGCGAGCTAAGAGTGGGGGTCTAAAGAGTATGGAGCCCGGAGCTGGGGATGGTAAGTCTGTAGGCAACAATAAAAAGGAGTATATCTTATCAATGGAATCAAACTCGTTAGCAGTCGACATGGACTGTAATTTGATGGTGATATAACAATTCACTTACATGTGAAATCTGCAGCAAACATTTTATATTTCTATATTTACGAAATTTTGAGACTTGGAATCCTTTAAAGTGATGCTGCCCCGTTCCATATAATCGTTACACTTCTATGCTAAGTAGAAATTCCCTGAAACAGTAACAAGACCCAGTTTTCTTTGTTTATTATAACCTCACATTTTGTTTGCGTGTACTTACTGAATTATGGAACTGGTAACTTATGTCTTACTTTTTATGTAATCTGTGTTATTACTCCTTAATGATAAACTGGTGTGTACATTTATGTCTCTGTGAGAGGATGTCACACATGATCTACACCTACAGGTCAATGTCACATGATCTACACCTATAGGTCAATGTCACATGATCTACACTCAGGTCAATGTCACATGATCTACACTCAGGTCAATGTCACATGATCTACACTCAGGTCAATGTCACATGATCTACACCCACATGTCAATGTCACGTGATCTACACCTACAGGTCAATGTCACATGATCTACACCTACAGGTCAATGTCACATGATCTACACTCAGGTCAATGTCACATGATCTACACCTACATGTCAATGTCACATGATCTACACTCAGGTCAATGTCACATGATCTACACCCACATGTCAATGTCACGTGATCTACACTCAGGTCAATGTCACATGATCTACACCCACATGTCAATGTCACATGATCTACACTCAGGTCAATGTCACATGATCTACACTCAGGTCAATGTCACATTATCTACACCCACAGGTCAATGTCACATTATCTACACCCACAGGTCAATGTCACATGATATACACCCAGGGGTCAATCTCACATGATATACACCCAGGGGTCAATGTCACATTATCTACACCCACAGGTCAATGTCACATGATATACACCACAGGTCAATGTCATAATTATATTCTAATTTTCGTTTCAGAATCTGATGGCTATGAATTTATGATAGTGTCTCTAGAAAACAAACAGTGGCACTTTGAGGCTAACAACCATGAGGTAAGAACCTGGTAACTTTTACAGTTGATCATACTGAACTTAAAATTACACAGTATTCTATTATTAGCTCACCTGGTCCGAAGGACCAAGGTGAGCTTATGCCATACCGTTGCGTCCGTCGTCCGTCGTCCGTCGTCTGTCGTCCGTCGTCCGTCGTCCGTCCGTCCGTCAACAATTGACTTCTTCTTCATAACCACTGATCAGAATTTGACGAAATTTTGTCAGAAGCATCCCTATGGGGTGTGGACTCAAAATTGTACAAATGGTGGGGCTGACCCCCCAGGGGTCTGAGGGGCGGGGCCAAAAGGGGTCAATTTGGCTATATTAATATAAACGACTTCTTCTCTGAAACCAAGCAAAGGATATCGCTCCTATTTGCCTGGTAGCATCACTATGAGATGGGGATTCAAAATTGTACAAATGGTGAGGCTGACCCCACGGGGGCCTGAGGGCGGGGCCAAAATGGGTCAATATACCTATATTTATATCAACGACTTCTTCTCTGAAACCAAGCAATGGATATTGCTCATATTTGCCTGGTAGCATCACTATGAGATGGGGATTCAAAATTGTACAAATGGTGAGGCTGACCCCACGGGGGCCTGAGGGGCGGGGCCAAATGTGGTAAATTGGGCTATATTGATATAAACGACTTCTCCTCTGAAACCGAGCAATGGATATTGCTCATATTTGCCTGGTAGCATCAGTATGGGGTGGGGATTCAAAATTGTACAAATGGTGAGGCTGACCCCACGGGGGCCTGAGGGCGGGGCCAAAATGGGTCAATATACCTATATTTATATCAACGACTTCTTCTCTGAAACCAAGCAATGGATATTGCTCATATTTGCCTGGTAGCATCACTATGAGATGGGGATTCAAAATTGTACAAATGGTGAGGCTGACCCCACGGGGGCCTGAGGGGCGGGGCCAAATGTGGTCAATTGGGCTATATTGATATAAACGACTTCTCCTCTGAAACCGAGCAATGGATATTGCTCATATTTGCCTGGTAGCATCAGTATGGGGTGGGGATTCAAAATTGTACAAATGGTAAGGCTGACCCCACGGGGGCCTGAGGGGCGGGGCCAAAAGGGGTCAATTTGGCTAAATTGATATAAACAACTTCTTCTCTGAAACTAAGCTATGGATATCGCTCATATTTGCCTGCTTCAACCCCCGGGGTAGGGATTCAAAACTGTATAAATGACAGAGCTGACCCCCGGGGAGCTAAGAGGCGGGGCCAAAAGGGGTCATTTTGGCAGAATTGACGAAATGGATATCACTCACATTTGTATGGTAGCATGGTCATGGGGTGGGGATTCAAAATTGTACAAATTTTGGGGTTGACCCCCCCCCCCAGGGGACTTAGGGGTGGGGCCAAAAAGGGTCAATTTGGCTAAATTGATATGAACAACTTCTATGAAACAGCTCATATTTGACTGGTAGCATCCTTTTTGTTAGGGATTCAAAATTTTATAACGGAAGGAACTGACCCCAGGGTGCAGAGGGCGGGGTCAAAAGGGGTCAATTGGTTTAAACAACTTCTTTTCTGAAACTAAGCAATGGATATCGCTCACATTTGTGTGGTAGCATCTGGGGTTGCGCCAAAAGTCAATTTCATTTCATGGATTAATGCATTTTTGGCATAAAAACCTCACGTACCCATATAAAATGCCTATGATATATTGACATAGCAATACCAGTGACAATATACTTAATCATCATTCTTGTTTCATATCTCATGAAATCTAGGTGAGCGATACAGGCCCTCTGGGCCTCTTGTATATGTTATAGCATGTCAGCAACCTATATTAAAATAGTCTTGGGTATCAAAAGCTAAAGTGATATCTTCACAGCCAAGAAGAGTTTATTAGTGTATTCAGTTGTTAGCATCAGTTACAATATATACAATCGTAACTAGGTAGCATAGGACAAATTGCATGTGTTAAGTAGTTGACTTTAAATGATTTTCAGGAGAGAGATGACTGGATCACAGCAATAGAACAACAAATATTCACAGCTCTACAAGGAAACGAGAGCTGTAAAACAAAGAAAATGTCTGCCACAGATCCAGACACAATACCCACCATGCGCAACTCAAGAGGCAATAGTGCATGTGCTGATTGTGGGGCACCAAGTAAGTATGATTGTCTGATAGATATGTTGGCAGTGTTTCACAATGGATTGGAAATTTTTTAAAAAATCAGGATTCATACTACCTTGAACTTAAAGGTCCTTGAAATTAGTTTGCTATGTGACCTTGAAAAAGACTTGAATCCCTGCAATGGTCTTGAAAAGTCCTTCGACTTGAATCCCTGCAATGGTCTTGAAAATTCCTTCGACTTGAAGCCCTGCAATGGTCTTGAAAAGTCCTTCGACTTGAAGCCCTGCAATGGTCTTGAAAAGTCCTTGAAAAGATGATTCATTATATTTCCTATATGTAATGACATAGATAATTCAATGTGGCGAAATTTACTTCCCAGCCAGATTTGAAGAGCATCTCTGTATTTTGTCATATTGCAAGTAAATTTCATAATTCAAAGATTAAATTTTACATGAGAATCACATTGATAGATCCCCAAGAATGGGTAAAGTGTTGAAATCTCCCATAAAGTGTGATCATCGGTCATTACAAAAACTGTTTCAGGTCTTAAAAAGATCTTGTTATGACTTTGAATTTGGCATGACCAGATCTGCATGTTAACTGTATCAACATACACAGGAACGTGTATACAAAACATCACATGATATTACTGAAATGATTGGGTAGTAGGTTTTTATCCTGTATAGTAAGTTTACACATTACTGCATTACTAACCTCTACTGTATGTACCTCTCCTTCAGATCCAGACTGGGCAAGCTTAAACTTAGGAACCCTTATCTGTATAGAATGTTCAGGGATACATAGAAATTTGGGAACACATCTGTCCAGAGTAAGGTCACTGGACTTAGATGAATGGCCGTAAGTATCTCTTTTCTCCCTCAGAATGTCTGTTCCTGGACGACAGCTTTTAAAAGATAATTATCACACAGCAACTGAAAACTGTCTTTGCCAGCTTTGGAAAGCATTTTTCTTTTGTCAAGTAAAGAGTGAAAAAAAGCTCACAAATAGTTTCCAATTGCTGTTTTTATAACAAGCATCATTCAAAATAATGTTAACACTAAAATGATATACCGGGTATCTCATCCCAAACAAGAGAGTTCTCTATATGACTTAATCTACAACTGAATATTTTTAAGTATCACATATTGTCTGTGAATTATTTTAAAGTTTAGTAATAAACAATAAACTCACCATCAGTGTGACTTTATCAACAATAAACTCGAATCAGTGTGACTTTATCAACAATAAACTCACCATCAGTGTGACTTTATCAACTATAAACTCACCATCAGTGTGACTTTATCAACTATAAACTCACCATCAGTGTGACTTTATCATCTATAAACTCACCATCAGTGTGACTTTATCATCTATAAACTCACCATCAGTGTGACTTTATCAACAATAAACTCGAATCAGTGTACCTTTATCAGCAATAAACTCACCATCAGTGTGACTTTATCAACTATAAACTCAGCATCAGTGTGACTTTATCAACAATAAACTCACCATCAGTGTGACTTTATCAACTATAAACTCGCCATCAGTGTGACTTTATCAACTATAAACTCACCATCAGTGTGACTTTATCAACTATAAACTCACCATCAGTGTGACTTTATCAACTATAAACTCACCATCAGTGTGACTTTATCAACTATAAACTCACCATCAGTGTGACTTTATCAACAATAAACTCACCATCAGTGTGACTTTATCAACTATAAACTCACCATCAGTGTGACTTTATCAACTATAAACTCACCACCAGTGTGACTTTATCAACTATAAACTCACCATCAGTGTGACTTTATCAACAATAAACTCAACATCAGTGTGACTTTATCAACTATAAACTCACCATCAGTGTGACTTTATCAACTATAAACTCACCATCAGTGTGACTTTATCAACTATAAACTCACCATCAGTGTGACTTTATCAACTATAAACTCACCATCAGTGTGACTTTATCAACAATAAACTCACCATCAGTGTGACTTTATCAACTATAAACTCGCCATCAGTGTGACTTTATCAACTATAAACTCACCATCAGTGTGACTTTATCAACAATAAACTCGCCATCAGTGTGACTTTATCAACAATAAACTCGCCATCAGTGTGACTTTATCAACTATAAACTCGCCATCAGTGTGACTTTATCAACTATAAACTCACCATCAGTGTGACTTTATCAACTATAAACTCACCATCAGTGTGACTTTATCAACAATAAACTCACCATCAGTGTGACTTTATCAACTATAAACTCACCATCAGTGTGACTTTATCAACTATAAACTCACCATCAGTGTGACTTTATCAACTATAAACTCACCATCAGTGTGACTTTATCAACAATAAACTCACCATCAGTGTGACTTTATCAACTATAAACTCGCCATCAGTGTGACTTTATCAACTATAAACTCGCCATCAGTGTGACTTTATCAACTATAAACTCACCATCAGTGTGACTTTATCAACTATAAACTCACCATCAGTGTGACTTTATCAACAATAAACTCACCATCTGTTTGACTTTATCAACTATAAACTCACCATCAGTGTGACTTTATCAACTATAAACTCACCATCAGTGTGACTTTATCAACTATAAACTCACCATCAGTGTGACTTTATCAACTATAAACTCACCATCAGTGTGACTTTATCAACAATAAACTCACCATCAGTGTGACTTTATCAACTATAAACTCACCATCAGTGTGACTTTATCAACTATAAACTCACCATCAGTGTGACTTTATCTTCTATAAACTCACCATCAGTGTGACTTTATCAACTATAAACTCACCATCAGTGTGACTTTATCAACAATAAACTCACCATCAGTGTGACTTTATCAACTATAAACTCACCATCAGTGTGACTTTATCAACTATAAACTCACCATCAGTGTGACTTTATCAACAATAAACTCACCATCAGTGTGACTTTATCAACAATAAACTAACCATCAGTGTGACTTTATCAACTATAAACTCACCATCAGTGTGACTTTATCAACAATAAACTCGAATCAGTGTGACTTTATCAACAATAAACTCACCATCAGTGTGACTTTATCAATTATAAACTCACCATCAGTGTGACTTAATCAACTATAAAATCACCATCAGTGTGACTTTATCAACAATAAACTCACCATCAGTGTGACTTTATCAACAATAAACTCACCATCAGTGTGACTTTATCAACAATAAACTCACCATCAGTGTGACTTTATCAGCAATAAACTCACCATCAGTGTGACTTTATAAACTATAAACTCACCATCAGTGTGACTTTATCAGCTATAAACTCACCATCAGTGTGACTTTATCAACTATAAACTCACCATCAGTGTGACTTTATCAACTATAAACTCACCATCAGTGTGACTTTATCAACTATAAACTCACCATCAGTGTGACTTTATCAACAATAAACTCACCATCAGTGTGACTTTATCAACTATAAACTCACCACCAGTGTGACTTTATAAATTATAAACTCACCATCTGTTTTACTTTATCAACAATAAACTCACCATCAGTGTGACTTTATCAACAATAAACTCACCATCAGTGACTTTATCAACTATAAACTCACCATCAGTGTGACTTTATCAACAATAAACTCACCATCAGTGTGACTTTAACAACTATAAACTCACCATCAGTGTGACTTTATAAACTATAAACTCACCATCAGTGTGACTTTATCAACTATAAACTCACCATCAGTGTGACTTTATCAACAATAAACTCACCATCTGTTTGACTTTATCAACTATAAACTCACCATCTGTGTGACTTTATCAACAATAAACTCACCATCTGTGTGACTTTATCAACTATAAACTCACCATCTGTTTTACTTTATTAACTATAAACTCACCATCAGTGTGACTTTATCAACAATAAACTCACCATCAGTGTGACTTTATCAACAATAAACTCACCATCAGTGTGACTTTATCAACTGTAAACTCACCATCAGTGTGACTTTATCAACTATAAACTCACCATCAGTGTGACTTTATCAACAATAAACTCACCATCAGTGTAACTTTATCAACAATAAACTCACCATCAGTGTGACTTTATCAACAATAAACTCACCATCAGTGTGACTTTATCAACTATAAACTCACCATCAGTGTGACTTTATCAACAATAAACTCACCATCTGTTTGACTTTATCATCTATAAACTCACCATCAGTGTGACTTTATCAACTATAAACTCACCATCAGTGTGACTTTATCAACTATAAACTCACCATCAGTGTGACTTTATCAGCAATAAACTCACCATCAGTGTGACTTTATCAGCAATAAACTCACCATCAGTGTGACTTTATCAGCAATAAACTCACCATCAGTGTGACTTTATCAACTATAAACTCACCATCAGTGTGACTTTATCAGCTATAAATTCACCATCTGTTTTACTTTATCAACTATAAACTCACCATCAGTGTGTTCTTCTTTTGACTTAACACTTCATGACTAAATCTATAAATAAATGACTGTAAATGTCTCCATATTTTCAAGTAGGACATCATGATCACCTACTGATGGATAATGGAAAGCTCTAAGTATCCCAGCTTATTTATATAGCTTCATTTCTACTTTCAGACCAGACCTCACTAAAGTTATGATTTCAATAGGGAATTCTACAGCAAATAGTGTTTGGGAGGCCCACCTAAAGGGCAGAACCAAACCCAGCCCATCTTCGCCCAGGTAAGTCCTCCAAAACAAGCCCAGCCTATCTTAGTCCAGGTAAGTCCTCCAAAACAGACCCAGCCCATTTTCACCCAGTAAGTCCTCCAAAACAAACCCAGCCCATCTTCGCCCAGGTAAGTCCTCCAAAACAAACACAGCCCATCTTTGCCCAATCAAGTCCTCCAAAACCAGCCCATCTTCGCCCAGTAGGTCCTCCAAAACAAACCCAGTCCATCTTCACCCAGTAGGTCCTCCAAAACAAACCCAGCCCATCTTCACCCAGTAAGTCCTCCAAAACAAACCCAGCCCATCTTCACCCAGGTAAGTCCTCCAAAACAAGCCCAGCCTATCTTAGTCCAGGTAAACTCTCCAAAACAAACCCAGTCCATCTTCACCCAGTAGGTCCTCCAAAACAAACCCAGCCCATCTTCACCCAGTAAGTCCACCAAAACAAACCCAGCCCATCTTCGCCCAGGTAAGTCCTCCAAAACAAACCCAGCCCATCTTCGCCCAGGTAAATTCTCCCAAAACAAACCCAACCCATCTTCACCCAGTAGGTCCTCCAAAACAAACCCAGTCCATCTTCACCCAGTAGGTCCTCCAAAACAAAACCAGCCCATCTTAGCCCAGGTAAATTCTCCCAAAACAAACCCAACCCATCTTCACCCAGTAGGTCCTCCAAAACAAACCCAGCCCATTTTCGCCTAGGTAAATCCTCCAAAACAAACCCAGCCCATCTTCACCCAGTAGGTCCTCCAAAACAAACCCAGCCCATCTTCACCCAGTAGGTCCTCCAAAACAAACCCAGCCCATCTTCACCCAGTAGGTCCTCCAAAACAAACCCAGCCCATCTTCGCCCAGGTAAGTCCTCCAAAACAAACCCAGCCCAACTTAGCCCAGGTAAATCCTCCAAAACAAACCCAGCCCATCTTCACCAAGGTAGGCCCTCTAAAACAGACTCAGTTTTTAGCTCACCTGCCCGAAGGGCAAGTGAGCTTATGCCGTGGCGCGGCGTCCGTCGTCCGTCCGGCCGTCCGGCCGTCCGTCCGGCGTCAACTTTCCATTCAAGCAACTTCTTCTCAATAACCAAAAGGCCTAGAGACCTAATATTGGGCCTGTAGCATGCTGGGGTGAAGGGCTACCAAGTTTGTTCAAATGAATGACCTTGACCTTCATTCAAGGTCACAGGAGTCAAAAAGGCTAAAATCTTCAAACGACTTCTTCTCAACAACCAACAGTCCCAGGGAGTTGATATTGGGTCTGTAGCATGCTGGGGTAAAGGGCTACCAAGTTTGTTCAAATGAATGACCTTGACTTTCATTCAAGGTCACAGGAGTCAAAAAGGCTAAAAAAAAATTAGACGACTTCTTCTAAATAGCCAAAAGACCCAGGGACTTGATATTGGGTCTGTAGCATGCTGGGGTGAAGGGCTACCAAGTTTGTTCAAATGAATGACCTTGACCTTCATTCAAGGTCACAGGAGTCAAAAAGGCTAAAATCTTTAAACGACTTCTTCTCAATAACCAAGAGTCCCAGGGACTTGATATTGGGTCTGTAGCATGCTGGGGTGAAGGGCTACCAAGTTTGTTCAAATGAATGACCTTGACTTTCATTCAAGGTCACAGGAGTCAAAAAGGCTAAAATCTTTAAACGACTTCTTCTCAATAACCAAGAGTCCCAGGGAGTTGATATTGGGTCTGTAGCATGCTCGGGTGAAGGGCTACCAAGTTTGTTCAAATGAATGACCTTGACTTTCATTCAAGGTCACAGGGGTCAAAAAGGCTAAAATCTTTAAACGACTTCTTCTCAATAACCTAGAGTCCCAGGGAGTTGATATTGGGTCTGTAGCATGCTGGGGTGAAGGGCTACCAAGTTTGTTCAAATGAATGACCTTGACCGTCATTCAAGGTCACAGGAGTCAAAAAGGCTAAAATCTTTAAACGACTTCTTCTCAATAACCAAGAGTCCCAGAGGCCTAATATTTGGCCTGTAGCATGCTGGGGTGAAGGGCTCCCAAGTTTGTTCAAATGAATGACCTTGACTTTCATTCAAGGTCACAGGAGTCAAAAAGGCTAAAATCTTTAAACGACTTCTTCTCAATAACCAAGAGTCCCAGAGACCTAATATTTGGCCTGTAGCATGCTGGGGTGAAGGGCTCCCAAGTTTGTTCAAATGAATGACCTTGACTTTCATTCAAGGTCACAGGAGTCAAAAAGGCTAAAATCTTTTAAACGACTTCTTCTCAATAACCAAGAGTCTCAGGGAGTTGATATTGGGTCTGTAGCATGCTGGGGTAAAGGGCTACCAAGTTTGTTCAAATGAATGACCTTGACCTTCATTCAAGGTCACAGGGGTCAAAAAGGCTAAAATGTTTAAACAACTTCTTCTCAATAACCAAGAGTCCTAGGGAGTTGATATTGGGTCTGTAGCATGCTGGGGTGAAGGGCTACCAAGTTTGTTCAAATGAATGACCTTGACTTTCATTCAAGGTCACAGGAGTCAAAAAGGCTAAAATCTTTAAACGACTTCTTCTCAATAACCAAGAGTCCCAGAGACCTAATATTTGGCCTGTAGCATGCTGGGGTGAAGGGCTACCAAGTTTGTTCAAATGAATGACCTTGACCTTCATTCAAGGTCACAGGGGTCAAAAAGGCTAAAATCTTCAAACGACTTCTTCTCAATAACCAACAGTCCCAGGGAGTTGATATTGGGTCTGTAGCATGCTGGGATGAAGGGCTACCTAGTTTGTTCAAATGAATGGCCTTGACCTTCATTCAAGGTCACAGGGGCCAAAAAGGCTAAAATCTTTAAACGACTTCTTCTCGATAACCAACAGTCCCAGAGGCCTAATATTTGGCCTGTAGCATGCTGGGGTGAAGGGCTCCCAAGTTTGTTCAAATGAATGACCTTGACTTTCATTCAAGGTCACAGGAGTCAAAAAGGCTAAAATCTTTAAACGACTTCTTCTCAATAACCAACAGTCCCAGAGACCTAATATTTGGCCTGTAGCATGCTGGGGTGAAGGGCTACCAAGTTTGTTCAAATGAATGACCTTGACTTTCATTCAAGGTCACAGGAGTCAAAAAGGCTAAAATCTTTAAACAACTTCTTCTCAATAACCAAGAGTCCTAGGGAGTTGATATTGGGTCTGTAGCATGCTGGGGTGAAGGGCTACCAAGTTTGTTCAAATGAATGACCTTGACTTTCATTCAAGGTCACAGGAGTCAAAAAGGCTAAAATCTTTAAACGACTTCTTCTCAATAACCAAGAGTCCCAGAGACCTAATATTTGGCCTGTAGCATGCTGGGGTGAAGGGCTACCAAGTTTGTTCAAATGAATGACCTTGACTTTCATTCAAGGTCACAGGAGTCAAAAAGGCTAAAATCTTTAAACGACTTCTTCTCAATAACCAAGAGTCCCAGAGAGTTGATATTGGGTCTGTAGCATGCTGGGGTAAAGGGCTACCAAGTTTGTTCAAATGAATGACCTTGACCTTCATTCAAGGTCACAGGGGTCAAAAAGGCTAAAATCTTTAAACAACTTCTTCTCAATAACCAAGAGTCCCAGGGAGTTGATATTGGGTCTGTAGCATGCTGGGGTGAAGGGCTACCAAGTTTGTTCAAATGAATGACCTTGACCTTCATTCAAGGTCACGTCGATCAAGTATGCTTAAATCTTTAAATGACTTTTAGTGAAAAGCCAAAGTGCAGAGAGACATTATATTGGTCCTGTAGCATGCTTTCAAATAACTGCAGGATCCATATATGAAAAGATCACTGCATTGCAGGTGAGCGATTTGGGCCCATTGGGCCCTTGTTCTTCTCGCAGTTCGGAGCCTTGAACCAAACTTAACCAGTCTTTACCCACTCCTCTTAAAGTCCCAGTTACTGTCGCTAGCCTTCTATTGAACAGTCTCAAAACCAATCCCAAGCTTTGATTATTTATCTGTTTAGGTCTTAATGATTGTACTCTATCTGTGTTTATCTGGGTTACTCTATCTGTGTTTATCTGGGTTACTCTATCTGTGTTTATCTGGGTTACTCTATCTGTGTTTATCCGGGCAAGTCCATAGAACCAATACCCTCTGTACCCATCCACCCTGTATATCCCTAGCATCATATGCCATGGCTAACCCATGTTCATTAGGACATCTCTCCATGTAGCCACACACACAATCAGATTTGGGTATATCCTCAGCAACATTGAAAACTACAAGTAGCAGATCCATTTCCTCCTACAGTTCCATCATCTTTACATTGATAATTCTGACTTTTCTGTTCAAATTCAAAACTTGTTTCTGATTGTCTTTCAGAGAAGAAAAAGAGCGATGGATTCGAGCCAAATATGATACAAAAGAGTTCTTACCACCAGCTCCTTACCTTGATATCTCTCTCAACCAGGTAAGCTTACAGGTGTAATAGGTAAAACAAAAGCAATCATATAAAGCACTGAGTCTTTAAACCAATAGCCTTGACCTATATTAAAGGTCATAGGGGTCAAAAAGGCTAAAATCTTTAAGCAATGATTTCTCAATAGTCAAGAGACTTCAAGGCCTAATATTAGGCCAATAGTATGCTGGAATGAAGGTCTAGACAATTTATTGACATGAATAAACCTAACCTACTCTGATATTTGAATAAAGTGGTAATCAGCATAGTATCTGCAGAAAAGCCTAGATACATTTCGAAGTTGCTGTAGAGCCAAGTGAGCAATACAGGCCCACTGGGCCTCTTCTATAAGATTGCTTTGATTGAATTCCTTTAAATTTTGTGTCAAATTTGAGATTATTTTTTTGAACTCTTCAGCAACTTATTGATGCATTGGTTCGGGAGGACATCAGAAACATTGTACTAGTGCTTGGTCACAGCACGGCAGAGGACATCAATGCACCCTACAGCAAAGATGATGGTCGAACTGCCTTGCATATTGCAGCTGCTCTTGGCAATGTTGTCTATGTGCAGTTGCTTCTTTGGGTAATACAACTTTCAAATTTTTGTTTCCATTCTTCTTTTTTTCCCTAAAATACACAACTTAATGTATTATAGCACAATAGCACAATTCAATGACAAATGGATGGTAAGTATACAATTAGCTAGTCTTATTTAGATGAATCATTTCACAATATTTTGCTTAAGTTAGATTATTCAACAAAAGGCAGGTATCATTCAGTACTTTTTTGCTCCAGGTTGAATAATTTTTATTTCTCCATCATCAAAAAATAAACTTACATAAATAGACCTCATACAGAAATATTAGTTTAAGCTTACTGTAAATATACCAATCTTTGTGCACTCTTCTTTTAGCACATACCAAATTAAATATATTGGCGCAATGATATAATTAACACACCTATATCATTTGCTATAGAAAATGTAATTACCTGGTAGCTCAATATAAATTTCTGCAATGGTTCCCATGGGAAAAGTGTACAAAAAGATAACTGCTAAAGTAAGTATGTTTACAGTTCAACAAGATGAGGACTTCATTGATGTGTTCGTTTGAATATGGAGTCTTTGTGAATTTAACTTTACAACCTGTAGTATATATCTAGCATCTTTTCAGGCTTTAAGTGAATAACATTAATAACCTTTTACTTCTTGATCAAGCTGTAGCCAACATTTCCATGGGATATATTATAAACCTGATTCCTTATTGGCCTCTGCTTTGTGTTACAGTACAGTGCTAACGTAAAGGTGGTGGACCATGAAGGGAGGAATGCACTTTGGTACGCAAAGAGCTCGGGATCAACAGACTGTGTGGAGCTTCTTATGAACAGTGGCTGTCCAGAACACCCTACATTACCAAGGAGACGTGGCAGTGCGCAACCTGGCAAAAATGACGTTTTTGAAAAATTGCCAGCGAGCGTTATATGAGATTATACTATACCTAAGACATTATAACAAATTGTCTCCACACGTTACATTGGAGGCTATAGACATATCTCACTGCAGTGATGGTTTCGTGTCTCAAGGCCCAGGAAACTTGTCTCTCAAAATCTGAGGGAGGGCACAGTTTAAGCTGTGGGCGTCCAAGTCTGTGTTTCCTCTGACGAGATCCTCATGTACACTGCACGTGTGTAACAGAGTACATTTATCTCTGAAAGAGATTATGAAAGGCGATAACACACACTTGAGATATAGAGTAGGATCTTGCTCCTAAACCAGACAGAGGTGTCAGATTTACTCCTAATCCAGACAGAGGTGTCAGATTTCGATTGAAGCTCTAGTCAACAGTTTCTAACTGTCCTAACTGACCATGTAACATACTTTTGTCCAGTGCATCTTGACAGTTAAACAAAACTCAGAAAACATGTGCTTAAAATAGAAAAGTGCTGCCTAGACCACTTTAGGTCATGTGATAATTGTCACATGATCTCACATCAGTTGATACATATGATCATGTGACCTCGCAATTACTAAACAAATCCATCTCTTTATCTATTGTAGGTAAGAATTTAATAATTGTAGTTCAATTTTCAAAACTTATTGGTAAATTAAAAAGTTATGCTGTAGATTTAAACATTAAGTTCTCTTTGGTGTCATTTAATTACTGAGAGTATGTTAGAAGACTGATGAGCACCTGCTGAACGAGAAAGTAAAGCCTGCAGGATTGGATGAACTTACTGTTTTATATTGTGATATACACATTGGTTAGTGAGATTTCTCAGTACAATGATTCTCAGATTTATACATTACTTTTTTAAGTGTAATTATGTCAGTCCAAATGATAATGCGTTGTAGTACGCTGTACATGGTTGTTGAAAACAAAAGTATTGGGTTCTAGTGCATAAAATTTTTCTTATTTATTTTTTATTCCGAATCATTCAAGTGTGTTATTAGCAAGCAAGAGAAAGGATGTATGAGATGTACCATAGAAAGGTTCTAAGGTATGAACATGTCCAGCCTTATACACCCAAACCTAACATACTCATTATTCCACTACAATACATTGTTCTTGGTTTCATATTTCATTTGAAATCAATATTTTGTATTCTACTGCAATTTTTATAAGCATTAAAAAATATGAAGTGTTCAAATACCAAAATCATGTGAAAATTGAGAAACACAAAATGTATTGGTTTTGTATATGAGTTAAGACTGTGATTTGTTCCCGTAATGTTACCGTGCTTGCCTTTAATTAAAATAGGAATTGGAAAGGTCTTGTCACCACAAGGACAAATTAGGGAGTATATCCCTGTCGAGTTAGCGATGTCACTGACAATAATGGATGTTCCTTTTAAGTTATTGATGTCCTCAACAATTTAAGGATGTCGGTATCAAGTAAGGGATGTTCCTGTTGAAGTAGACATGTTCCCGACAATATCGGGATGTCCCTGTTGAGGTAGGGATGTTCCTGTTGAAGTAGACATGTTCCTGACAATATCGGGATGTCCCTTTTGAGGTAGGGATGTCCCCGACGATATTGGGATATCCCTGTTGAATTATAGAGGGTGACAGGGTCAAACAATGTCCCTTTTCAATTGCAATAAGTATTTCACTGCCTGAGATGATGTTTGTTTACATGTTAATGTCTAGCTGTCGTTGCTTGTGTTATGGTGAACATTGTGATGTTATATGATTCCTTGAGTATGACTTAAACATTGTCCTCACACAGCTAAGAAAGTATTATAGCAATCCATTCATTGATGTTTTGTGTTACTATAGAAATTTATCTGTAAAATGTTAATCCTTTAAATAGAATATTTACGAGTGGACAAATACTGTACACATTAACCTTATTTTATTGTAGGAAAACGGTAATTTGTATCGAATATACATTTAGAAAAAAACATTTTTATATCTTAATACATAATTTGTGGTACACTTTTTTAACATTTACAGTACGTAGTTATGGAAAATAGCCAAGTATATACATTAGGTTGACAAATGTGATTACGAGTTAATAAAGCATGCTTAGAGAAGTGTTTGGTGAGGATACACCTGATAGTAACAGGTTTACACCCTCTGTCACGACCTCTCTCTGTCACGACCTCTCTGTCACGACCTCTCTCAGTCACGACCTCTCTGTCACGACCTCTCTCTGTCATCCTGTTGTCGACCACTTCATCCAGAAAACCCACTAACCACAGATGTGCTCTGATTGGAGGATTTAATACCTATAAGTGTTCAGTTGTGACAGAAGGGCTGGGCACCCTGCTACAGTGGTTGTGTGAAGGTGTTGTCATGGGGTACAAGTCTTGTTAATGTCTCCTTATTTAACTTTGTAGGTATACTATTTATAGATAGGGGTCTACTTAATACATTTCTAATCTGTAATAACAACATATCATGTTGTTCACTTGTGCATAACCAGTAGCTATCAAATCATTTAATTGATTTTTACCATTTTCTTTCACTAGGTACACTCCTCAGTAGCAAAGCTATCTCTGGGTAACTAAAGTTCTTACATGTCAATGACGTTTCAATGGTAAGAAGATTTGACGACCAGACAGTGAGCATTTCTTACAGAATGATGTAGTACTTGACTTTGAAATCAATAGTGCATCCTTTATCTTTCCAAAACGATGTTCTGATGTATTTTAAAAGTGGAATTGTGTTCATTACTGTATCAGTGTGTAAATGGGGTCCTCCCATGAAAATATTCTAAATACCAGTATTGTTTTCATTTCTGCCACACAAGATTTTAGTTCTCTGTAAACTTAGTGCATTTCTTGTCAGTATTTTGCTAAATCACTCTAAATCACAGCTTCTAATGATTGTTTTCTATTAGCTTGTATTAACTGTGTGCTAATCCATCAATACAGTAACATGTTCAAATTTGATATTGAACTCAAATCCAAGTTCACTCAAATGGATTTGTTTACGGTAATTTAATATCTTCGAAATCATAAAACAACTTTCTCATTATATTTGGTATATTACATCAAGTTCTTACTACTATAATTTACAAACGTTAAGCAACTTTAAAGTTTCATATTGAAAAATTTGATTTTACAAAAGTTGTAAAATGAGTTCATTATAAGACCTTACAGCTTGTTTAGGAGTCGGAGTCTGTAGAGCTGGGGCTGGTTGTTGAGTCTGTAGAGCTGGGGCTGGTTGTTGAGTCTGTAGAGCTGGGGCTGGTTGTTGAGTCTGTAGAGCTGGGGCTGGTTGTTGAGTCTGTAGAGCTGGGGCTGGTTGTTGAGTCTGTAGAGCTGGGGCTGGTTGTTGACTTATATTTTATTAGAAAATAAGTGGTAACTGTTTTGAGAACTTTAAAGAACATGATTAACTTCATTATTTATCCCGTGATGGGACTTCTGGATGAACTATGACTCAAAGATATATCTTTTGTTTCTGTACATGGATGCTGGGATGTACGGCTTTAAAGTTTTTTTATATGGATGACCTTAATTCAAGGTCGTAAAGATATTTTCTGCCTGAAGTTTATCAAAGGTGTGGAAAGCCCGTCAAATTGTCCATCTTTTGGGGAATTTCTAAATTTTCATAATTTGTAATAACAAATGACCAGAATGTTTGTTTGTGTGGATTCTTGTAAATGTCACAAGTGTGTCTATTAATCAAGCAGCTCCGAAATCATCATTAACAAAGATATTTCCAGATATTACTGAATTCCGTTAAGGTTTGAAACTCACTTGATAAATGAAGCATTTCACTATAAGGTAGCATATATCCTTAATACAATCCAGGTTTACTTATATATTCTGTACTGGTTGACATGTTATATGCAGAGTTAAAATACCCAGGAAGTATATTAATGTCAGAACCCCAGTTATTTTAACCGTTAAAAGATTCTAACATATTCATGTGCAATATATTAAGAACAGAGTTGGTCTGGGGTGTTGTGTGTTATGTAAATGGATATGGGTTATGTATTAACACTACACAATTAAGGTGTGGATAGCTGTTAGGTCTAGTACAAATTATCAGTATTCCAAACCCTAGACCGCAATCATTAAAACACATTTACTTTAAAAGATTCATAATCTATTTATATAGTGTGAATGACTCCAAGGAGATTCTTTTATTAAGACATTATGCATTCATGCCTATTATTTTACAATTTAATATGAAGTATTTGATAACAGTTTTTTATGGATGTTTGTTTGATATAAAATTTGATGGGAGTCAATACTACAACAAGGGAGGAATTGTTAATGTTTTTTATTTATAATTATAAACAGTGTTTAGGTCAAAGAACTATACAGGTACACAAATAGGGGAAGTATGACACTATTTATTACACATAGTGGGATGTCAGTTTGGGGAGGGATCATTATTTATGTTTAACATGTGTAAATGTTTGGAGAGATATTATTATTTATATTGAATGTGTCAACATATACGGGGAGAGATCAATATTCATGTTTCACATGGATGGAACTTATTATTTGACAAATGTACAACAAGAAAATTATAGTCTACACCAGAAGTTACGTAATATCACAAGAATATATAAATAAGTTAAAGTATTTATAAACAAGACAAGTTCCAGTCATGTGTACCATAGATAAAAGTCTTATAAAATAATTATTTACCATAATGAAATCCAAATTTATTTTGTTGAAGTAAATGCTAAACAATATTGTTCATGAAATGTTGAAATTACACAAAGTTGTTAACACAAAACCTACACATGGTTGTAAGGTGTTAACACAAAACCTACACATGGTTGTAAGGTGTTAACACAAAACATACACATGGTTGTAAGGTGTTAACACAAAACCTACACAGGTTGTAAGGTGTTAACACAAAACCTACACATGGTTGTAAGGTGTTACACAAACTTACAAATGGTTGTAAGGTGTTACACAAAACCTACAAACGGTTGTAAGGTGTTACACAAAACCTACAAATGGTTGTTAGGTGTTAACACAAAACCTACACATGGTTGTAAGGTGTTAACAGAAAACCTACACACGGTTGTAAGGTGTTACACAAAACCTACACACGGTTGTTAGGTGTTACACAAAACCTACAAATGGTTGTAAGGTGTTAACACAAAACCTACAAATGGTTGTAAGGTGTTAACACAAAACCTACACAGGTTGTAAGGCGTTACACAAAACCTACACATGGTTGTAAGGTGTTAACACAAAATCTACACATGGTTGTAAGGTGTTAACACAAAACCTACACACGGTTGTAAGGTGTTAACACAAAACCTACACAGGTTGTAAGGTGTTAACACAAAAACTACACATGGTTGTAAGGTGTTAACACAAAACCTACACAGGTTGTAAAAGGAGGGGCCAAGAATATGGGTCATAATTCATTTAGACATACATGTGGGAATTAGATGGAAATCAAATATTGTAGGGCTTCTTATCAACTCGAGAGTATAGTCCATCTTACCTCGGAGGTATATTAGATAACCTACAAGAAACCATCGCACCTGTGTAGCAAATATCTGTTACCTGTCAAATCAAGAAAGAGGTGTTTCTAATACATGTATGTGGTTTTATCATTGTGGGAAAATATTCATGTTTAGCAATGAATTAACTTCTTTAAGAATGAAATACCAAAGGCCCTGAATTCTGTGTCTGGGATGTATGTGTGTGCGAGTGATAAGTTGTGCAGGACTGAGTGAGGTAGATCAGACATGTGCCCGTGTCTAGTATGCTTGAGGTAAACGCGAAAATATGCTTGTCATGTATGAATGAGGTAAATGCTGTATTCTCTGTATAGATACTGTAGATATTTAAATTAAAACAAATGTAAATCTCAACTCTTGTACAGTTTCAACAGTGACAATTAAAATAAAATCTCAAAAGAAGAAAAATTTCGTAAGATCACCGAGTTGTGTTATTTGTATTGAAGCTATTTTCCAGATGATGCTGTTTTAATATAGGATCACAGGAATAATCCTCCATATTTGAAAGGAAGTGGGTATTGAAGTTGACAGCAGAGACTGGAAATATGATTGGACGTTCAAATATAAAGAACTTTCCTTTAGAATCAGGATAGCCAATAACATCAGTTATGTGTCCACGAAATGTCTTGTTTCTCGAATTTTCTCATCTATGGGCCTTCCTTGAGAGTGACGAAGGATGGGTAGGTATACTCCAGCTACAGATCAATGTGATTTAGATAGAGATGGCAGGAGTGACACAAGTTATATAGTTACAAACATTTAAGAGTTAAAAACAATAGAGCTAAAATGAATTAACTGTAGCCTATCAGGCGGCTGTGATGATGTTCAGGGCCTGAAGTGTTGAGGCGACGGAGGAAATTGAAATAGGTCGAAAGAAATGTACAAATCTTATGGTGAGGAGCATTCACTGTTGAATTTCAAAAGAAGTATTACAGAACTGATTTATCTATAACACGCCAATGTACATGTATTGACATCTTATTTCCAGCCTACTACACCTGTTATGAACACTGATGTCCGCTCTTTGACATCATCATTAACAATGATAATGATTAGATACCCCACTCACGGGATATTATCCGGGGTAATACTTCATAAGTCTGTACTGCACTCCCAACAAGATTCACAACAGCAGGACGCTAACAATGTTTATTAAGGGGGTACGACACGGTCAGGGACCGATTGTCATAAAAATTGACAAGTGATTGATGCACCATCATTTGCTTTTTGGGAAAAAAAATGCGATTTCATGCGAATTTTCCCGATATCTAGACCTTTAGGAGAAAAAATGCAATTTTCAACAACAAAAAACAACAAAATAACAACGTTTCAAACGTAGCCTGGCATTCAATTGGAAATCTCTGAAGATAGGGTTTTATGAGCATATACCATTCAATAGAATTGGATTCTCTTTCAGAATTTGGTCAATCAATTAATCATGCAATTAAAAGTTAAAAATCCAAAGCGAAACCAAAACAAGTCTGATTTTGTATCCCACTGTCAAGACCATACTTAGTCACGTGACAGGTTCGTGGTTGATAAACAAGGAATCCTACTTGCAAATCATTTTTTGGAGGACGATATACAATGCATCTTATATCACAAGCAATGAAAAAGAATCCGGGAAAATAATAATAAACTTATATCACGTGTTTCCTCAGTATTGTGATCTCTGAGATTATCGATTGATGATTCAGTCCTTCTTCAACAAATTTTAATCGACGATTTATTGCTAAATCGGTCGGTCTCCCGCTCAACTAAGCCTTTATCAAAATTCATTAACTACCATTCAAACACATTGTGATACTGTAAACGCCGAGCGTGGAATTAAAGGAAGGTAGATTTTACAGAACTCGGAAGAGATTTTCAACAATCTTAAATGTCTCAATGTAAAAACATCTCGTCGGGTAACAGAGACCTTGCCAAGTCCTCCTATTTCATATCTAGACATATCGATGTGTTGTCTGTAAATAACTAAACATGTCTATTGGAAACATGCTCAAGAATTTGTAATTAATGACATTTTGGACTCGTCGAAATTTGTAATCAAGACATTTCAGACTCGTCAGAATTTGCATTCGAGGACATTTTGGACTCGTGAGAATTTGTAATCAAGGGCATTTAGGATTCGTCAGAATTCATAATCAATGACATTTCAGACTCGTCAAAAGCATTGAAGGGTATTTTAGACTTGTCAGAATTTATAATGAAGGACATTTCAGACTCCTCAAAATTTGCATTGAAGGGTATTTTAGACTTGTCAGAATTTATAATCAAGGACATTTCAGACTCGTCAAAATTTGCATTGAAGGGCATTTTAGACTTGTCAGAATTTATAATCAAGGACATTTAATTCAGACTCGTCAAAATTTGCATTGAAGGGCATTTTGGACTTGTCAGAATTTATAATGAAGGACATTTCAGACTCGTCATAATTTGCATTGAACGGCATTTTAGACTTGTCAGAATTTATAATCAAGGACATTTTGGACTTGTCAGAATTTGTAATCAAGGACATTTCAGACTTGTCAGAATTTATAATCAGCATCAGAAACTTACCCCGATCTTACAAATCAGATGACTCATAAGCATCATGATTTCAACTTTCTAAATGAAATGTTTTCCATATCTTGACAGTGCTCAGCTTCCTGAAGACTACATACCCAAGGGCATGTTACCATTATCACAACTTGACGTAATTTCGTAGCAAATGACGACTGTTGACGAGAAAACGTGTTACATAGGGTTTGGAGAGATGCAGGTGTGGAGAAGACCTTAGGGATGTTTGATGGTCGATATCGTGATCTCAATGGGAAGTGTTCTATTTCCTCGTGTCGGCCATTAAGTGTTTTGTCGGCGTACTACCCAAGGGGAGTGATTAGTGCGTTGGTAATACGAAAAGCACCAGAACCATTGAAATGTCTTAATTAAATGTCAATGCAAAATGTATTGACACAGTTACAGAAAACAGCATATTGCTCTAGCTTGTCATATGATTGCTTGTGACCAAGTATTTTCGACATTAGCTATAAAGGAACATGGTTTTACTAGATATTCAGTAACACAACCTTTTGGGGATGGTAATGGCGTGGAGTACGTAACTTTTGGGGATGCCAATGGTGTGTAGTATTTAACTTTTGGGAATGGCGTAGAGGATGTAACTTTGGGGGATGGCGATGGTGTGGAGTATTTAACTTTTTGGGGTGGTAATGGCGTAGAGTATGTAACTTTTGGGGATGGCAATGGCGTGGAGTATATAACTTTTGGGGATGGCAATGGCGTGGAGAATGTAACTTTTTGGGATGGCAATGGCGTGTAGTATGTAACTTTGGGGGATGGCAATGGCGTGGAGTATGTAACTTTTGGGGATGGTAATGGCGTAGAGTATATAACTTTTGGGGTTGGCAATGACGTAGAGTATGTAACTTTGGGGGATGGCAATGGCGTGGAGTATATAACTTTTGGGGATGGCAATGGCGTGGAGTATATAACTTTTGGGGTTGGCAATGGCGTGTAGTATGTAACTTTTGGGGATGGCAATGGCGTGGAGTATGTAACTTTTGGGGTTGGCAATGACGTAGAGTATGTAACTTTGGGGGATGGCAATGGCGTGGAGTATGTAACTTTTGGGGATGGCAATGGCGTGGAGTATGCAACTTTTGGGGATGGCAATGGCGTAGAGGATGTAACTTTTGGGGATGGCACTGGCGTGGAGTATGTAACTTTTGGGTATGGCAATGGCGTTTAGAATGTAACTTTTGGGGATGGCAATGGTGTGGAGAATGTAACTTTTTGGGGTGGTAATGGCGTAGAGTATGTAACTTTTGGGGATGGCAATGGCGGAGAGTATGTAATTTTAGGGGATGGCAATGGCGTGGTGAATGTAACTTTTTGGGGTGGTAATGGCGTAGAGTATGTAACTTTTGGGGATGACAATGGCGGAGAGTATGTAACTTTTGGGGATGGTAATGGCGTGGAGTATGTAACTTTTGGGGATGGCAATGGCGTAGAATATGTAACTTTGGGGATGGCAATGGCGTAGAATATGTAACTTTGGGGATGGCAATGGTGTGGAGTATGTAACTTTTGGGTATGGCAATGTTGTGGAGAATGTAACTTTTGGGGTGGTAATGGCGTAGAGTATGTAACTTTTGGGGATGGCAATGGCGTACAGGATGTAATTTTTGGGGATGGCAATGACGTAGAGTTTGTAATTTTTGGGGATGGCAATGACGTAGAGTATGTAACTTTTTGGGGTGGTAATGGCGTAGAGTATGTAACTTTGGGGGATGGCAATGGCGTGGAGTATGTAACTTTTGGGTATGGCAATGGCTTAGAGTATGTAACTTTGGGGGATGGCAATGGCGGAGAGTATGTAACTTTTGGGTATGGCAATGGCTTAGAGTATGTAATTTTTGGGTATGGCAATGGCTTAGAGTATGTAACTTTTTGGGATGGCAATGGCGTGGAGTATATAACTTTGGGGGATGGCAATGGCGTGGAGTATATAACTTTTGGGTATGGCAATGGCGTAGAATATGTAACTTTTGGGGATGGCAATGACGTGGAGTATGTAACTTATGCCATCCTTGTACCCTTCTTTCGTAGATTTTGAGTAAGGACCATGGTTTGTACTCTTCTTTCGTAGATTTTGAGTAAGGACCATGGTTTGTACCTTTCTTTCGTAGATTTTGAGTAAGGACCATGGTTTGTACCCTTCTTTCGTAGATTTTGAGTAAGGACCATGGTTTGTACCCTTCTTTCGTAGATTTTGAGTAAGGACCATGGTTTGTACCCTTCTTTCGTAGATTTTGAGTAAGGACCATGGTTTGTACCCTTCTTTCGTAGATTTTGAGTAAGGACCATGGTTTGTACCCTTCTTTCGTAGATTTTGAGTTAGGACCATGGTTTGTATCCTTCTTTTGTAGATTTTGAGTAAGGACCATTGTTTGTACCCTTCTTTCGTACATTTTGAGTTAGGACCATGGTTTGTACCCTTCTTTTGTAGAATTTGAGTAAGGACCATGGTTTGTACCCTTCTTTCGTAGATTTTGAGTAAGGACCATCGTTTGTACCCTTCTTTCATTTCGTACATTTTGAGTTAGGACCATTGTTTGTACCTTTCTTTCGTCGAGTTTGAGTAAGGACCATGGTTTGTATTTTTTTTTTTTTTTTCATTCACGTTCTCAATATTCATGACCTGGAATTCCCGTAATATTTTGACTTTTGATCATTCTTTTTCTTTTATGAATCACGAGAATTACATTTAAAGGTGTCAGTTAAATTTTTCATACGGACACATCTATCTTATTAAAATCAGTTTGTATAAAATAAATCAGTATTACTTTCTTTTAATTGTTATGATCGGAGCTCATGAGAAAGAAAACATTTAAAACAACTATGCAGGCCTGATTTGTGGACGAGAAATGATTAATTATATTTTTTATGCAAATGACTGAACGTCAATTAATTTTAGTTGGTAAAGAAGGAATTGCTTTGAGAAAAAAAAATAATGTATATATATATATACATTGTATATACATTGTATATACATTTAAATTCTTTGTTGGATTCGGTGAAGAGTGACGGGTTTGAAGTAATCAGTGTGGTATTATCAGCTCATATACAGGCATTAACGCTGTAAGTAGGGGTCGATTATGTAGGTGTTATTGGTGGTAAAAAAGTGCGATGTCCTGGTTTACCTCGGCGCTCCACCAAGCGTGTCCACTGGGTCTTACTGTGCCCAGTAAGTGTGTCAGCCGTGTGTGCGCGCGCCTTCCTGTAGTATTGTTATTGAGCTGTTCCTTTAGACATACCTGAGCCATATTTACCTGGGGCTGTTCTACACGTACTATAACACACAGGTAAGGCCACACCTGTAATCAGTGTTTACCTGAACTGGCGTTCTCTGCGGGACACGGCCGGAATTCTCGCTTCTCGTACGACGTAACGGCGGTCATCTACCTTTTTGTAACTCTGTAGTGACCATCACTGAACTTGTGGGATATTGATACAGAGCAGTCCGTGAGTGACCTATGGGAGTAAGAATTACCTGTTAATCGATGTGTGGGTGATTACATTGTTATGAGAACATTCCTGGCCTGTGACGTTTTTGTGAGTCAATAATATGTCGGGCGCAGAGGACAGTAGCTCTGTGTCGTCTGCTTCGGAGGCAATGGCAGCCGTCACAGAAGATAACAGTGCCGTTGGTGAAAGTCTAGATACAGAATTTTATGAAGATGTGTTGGGACGATTAGACAATTTAGAGATTTCGGCGAATTTAGATATACCGGACGAGGATAACGACGATGATAGTAGAAATGACGATACTCAGGAAACCGAGTCTCTTGGTGCCGAGTCGTCTGCTAGTGACAGCAGCAAAGATGCTAAATTCCCCGTTACGCCGGAACATGGGAAACCAGAAGTCAAACCAACACAACCGGAAGTGAGTCGTTCGAAGTCAACAACAACGCCAAATAAGAAAACATCTATAGATTCCAAAGATTCCAAAGATATAAAATCTAAAGGGTCGGTATTTTCGAAATTAAGACGTTTGACCAAAGCAGATAAAAAGAGTCGCAAAAAGCACGAAGACTCGCCACTTAGTGATATCAAAATTGAGAAGTTGCCACAGGTGTTTGTCGCTAAATATCTCGGTAAAAAGACAACCAAAGGACTGTTTGGACTTCAACATGTACGGAAACCTGTTGACAGAATGATTGGTTCCCTAAAGAAAGATTTAAGTGAAAACGAAAAGGTGGAGCTACCATTGACGTATATTGTGATATCCTCCAAAGGGATCGAGATTAGAGAACACGCGGCTTCAAGGGTGAAGGATGTTGGCAATGTAGGACTTGTTCCAATAGATTTTATATCTTACGGTGTTCAGGACATCAAATTCTGGAAAATATTCACATTCATCGTGGTCAGTGAACTTTCTTCTCGTGCCAAGACCACGGAGTGTCACGCGGTTCTCTGTGATTCTGACGTCACTGCCAGGAAGATGGCATTATCTCTAGCAGCATCTTTCCATGTTTACAAGAAAAAACTCAGCAAGGAGGGAAAACCCAACAACTTTAAAGTAGAACTCCGACTCCCGGACGAACTAGCTGAAGCTTTCGAAGAGGAATGCGAGGCTTAGTCAACATAGGAAAGTGTTAGGGGATTAAACAAGGGCCTATATCGAATTGGAATGGGGTTTGAGGCTATTTGAGTCAGAAATCTGCCGAGAAGATTAACGTATTAAATATCTTACTACCTGTATGCCAAATATAGTCACGAGATTCCGGGCCAGTGTAAGTTTATCGTGTTTATTACATTACATTGAGTACCTGCACAATGACGTAAGAGGGGTGCTAAAGTCCATTGTCAGGACGGCAAAAGCTTTGTAGTTTATACGATTTAAAAACAAAATTAGAAAAATTAGCACGAAACAACATTCCAATGAAAAAGAATTATGATGCGCAAATCTTTTTTGTTGTAAGTCAGACTGACAATGTTCAAAAAATAAAATAAAGTTTGTAAACATGGTAACATTCTTTTGATATTGATTGCCACGTTCGTGTCTGACAATTATGCTGTGCGCTATGCAACACAGCTGCTGTTAGTTGACTTTAGTTTCATTTGTAATTAATACTATTGTAACTTGGTCATATTCAGATGACGTAAGAAATTGTTGGCATGAATGATTTATAAAAAACAAAGCTGTATGTCTTCTCAGTAACAGACAGTGCGAATGATAGCCGACGTGGGGTTTCGTAAGAACACGACAAAACTTTGACGTGATTCAGGAGGGTCTCCGCGATATCAAACATCGATCTGTCACTCGGAGACACTGTTTTTATGTGTGAAAGGTAATCCGTATGACTTCTACAGAGGTATTGTGTATACGGCCATAACTTACATTATATTGATAGCTCTATAGTATTGTGTTGGGATCTATAAGCTGGGGCGGCTGTTGTCGGTTTAAACTCCTATATGGATGTTGTTTATTATCTTTTCACTAAAATACAAGCCAAAATTAATACCGAAAGAGTTATGTACGTGTAACGTGTTACCATGGTAACAGAGAACGGGTCGTCTGTGTATGTGGTTACTTTTGTATGTTAAGCTCTCGGCGATGGGACGGGGGGGGGGGGGGGGGGGGGGGGATTTATTAACGCAAGCTTCAATGTTTGTTCCGCATTGTTATATATTTTTCTTTCACAAAACTCTCGATTCATGTTTCATCCATAAATTACGTTGATTATCTATGTACTGTAAAGATGGCCTCCATTTTATATAGGCCTAATTCGTTTAATTCTTTATCGTCAAGTTGTCATTTATTCATGGAGCAATGTTAACCAAGAATTTAATCAAATTTCCTTTGTTTATGCAATATCTCATGCTGATATACTCTATAAGATCTCTTATATCTTTTGTATAGTATATTTTCAATTCATATGTATGATATATCATATAGTTCTAATAATGTATTTTCCAAAGATTTGATATCTGGTAAACTATAACCGCATAAGTAATGCCCGAAAAAATAATTAACAGTTTAAAGAACTAGAATGAAATGACATCGTGCTCTTTCTAAATGTTAGACTCAATAGAAATATGCAGCAACGGATTGAACATCATTGAAAATTGATTTCATGCTTACTTCATTATGTTTCTCTTAAACCTTGGGACTACAGACAGGGTTGTAGAGTCATTAAACCATGGGACTACAGACAGGGTTGTACAGTCCTTAAACCTTGGGACTACAGAGAGGGTTGTAGAGTCATTAAACCTTGGGACTTCAGACAGGGTTGTTCAGTCCTTAAACCTTGGGACTACAGACAGGGTTGTATAGTCCTTAAACCTTGGGACTACAGACAGGGTTGTATAATCCTTAAACCTTGGACCACAGACAGGGTTGTGTACAGTCCTTAAACCTTGGGACTACAGACAGGGTTGTAGAGTCAATAAACCTTGGGACTACAGACAGGGTTGTACAGTCCTTAAACCTTGGGACTACAGACAGGGTTGTATAGTCCTTAAACCATGGGACTACAGACAGGGTTGTATAGTCCTTAAACCTTGGGACTACAGACAGGGTTGTACAGTCCTTAAACCTTGGGACTACAGACAGGGTTGTACAGTCCTTAAACCTTGGGACTACAGACAGGGTTGTGTACAGTCCTTAAACCTTGGGACTACAGACAGGGTTGTACAGTCCTTAAACCTTGGGACTACAGACAGGGTTGTACAGTCCTTAAACCTTGGGTCTACAGACAGGGTTGTATAGCCCTTAAACATTGGGCATTCAGAAACGGATATAGACGTTGCAACCCCAATGAAAAAACAAGACACACAATTTGGATTTGGCGCATTGAACTTGCACTTTACTTGCTTTTAATCGATATACAAGGCGATATTAACTTATTCCATATTCTGTGTGATGGCAGTATTTTTTGGCTTGATAAGACCAGGGAGGGACACGAAGCTTGGTTAGACCTTAAGATGATAACGCTTACATAACATCTAGTCGGACATATATAATGTAGTTTCTCATTAATGGAACGATTAACAATTTGAATTCAATTAAGTGCTTGATTAGAGTGTTTGTTTTGAGGTTGTTTGAAGTGTTATGCGGTCATTTAAATGCATGTGTGTCTCTGGGGTGATGTAAAGTGTGCACGAGTGCATGTGTATAACTCGAATGATTTGACACGCATACGTGTATGTTATTCAAATGGTTTGACATGCGCATTGTATAAAGGTTTGTGTATAATCGGAATGATTTTGACGTACGCATGTGTGTGTAATTCGAATGATTTTGAAGCACGCATATGTCCGTAACTCGAATGAAGTACGCACACGTGTGTTAGTGCGGTATTCGAGCGACTGGACATACCCATGTGTGCAGGTGTGTAACGCGGTTAATGGTTGTAAGTGTGTATTAGTATAAGGTTAGCATGTTGTTGTTATACATAAACCAGAACGTGCGAAAGGGAGTATTGACGCACGGTATTACTTTGACATATTTCATGTTGTATATGGCCAGAGTCGTTAACGCATATATACATCCAGTATCAAAGGAGTCAAAAATATGTTAATACAATGCATAATTATAAAACTAAACTAACTAGTATTGTATACTTGCCATAATATAAGCATTTATTTCATTTTATGCACATGTACCATGTTTATTCTTTTCCCAGATAAAGATAATTGAAATATGTTGTCTAGGTTTTCGTTTTCTTTACGGATAATACACTTTTAAAATCCAAGGGTTCTGTTCTTTGGACATGCTTTGGCAGAGTTTGAGGATACACAGCTGACCATGTGCCGGGCTAGGCTAGACAGGAGGAAACAAAGAAATTACTACATCCAAATAAAATACATCGATATCTCTTGGGACGGCAGATTGTACAGTGTAGTTAAATCTACGATGGCCGATATCAGCCGTCACGTTACTCGCATTTATGTGATGCGAGTAACCTGACATAGTAAAAATCACATGACGGGTTACTAGCATGTGATGCGAGTAACCTGACATAGTAAAAATCACATGACGGGTTACTAGCATGTGATGCGAGTAACCTGACATAGTAAAAATCACATGACGGGTTACTAGCATGTGATGCTAGTAACCCGTCATGTGATTTTTACTGTGATGCGAGTAACCTGACATAGTAAAAATCACATGCGAGTAACGTGACGGCTGATATCGGCCATCGTATAAATCGGGCCTCGTGCCACTCCATACTAATATTAGCTCTATAGTACCATTGTCAGTATTATCGCTACCCAGTCTGATCGTTCGTCCGTAAACAACTTATTTCTGAGAAGTTCTAGAGGAATATTTCCCTAACTTCATATGTAGGTTCCCATTGGTCCTAAAGTTGTGCCGATTCAAAATTTCAATAGGGAAAACAAGATGGCCGATAGGTCGCCATATTGGAATTTTACGGTTGATGTTGAGTATTGTTATATTTATTAAAACGTACTGAAATTTTAAAAGAGGAAAGGGGGAATGAGGGAAAATGTGAGTCTTGCATAGAACCAACAAAGATCATTTAATGGCGGGCGCTGTGTTTTTAGAATACATCTTCCGATTACAGTATCCTGTACTGAGAACAGATACCATGTCTATTATTGACAAGGAAACGAAGTGTGTTCTTTAGAGGGAACAATGAATTTTTCATGGTGTGCCAATATAAGCTGACTATATATGTAATAAGCATGTGCTATGATGACTTTACGGTTCATGTATATCAAGGATATGTTCGATACACATATACCAGTTTTAAAAGTAGCAGTGATTATATATCGGCGGTGACAGGACTGACTGACCCCAGGCCAACATCCATCGGACATCTCGTACAAGTGTATCGAAGTTAATCTACAATATGATACTATCAGAAGAGACATCCACACAAAACAGCCCGTGTGTGTGTACGGCAGTGTGATGGGCCCTATACTACACCACTGTTTATCGAATTACTATATCAATAAGGGCGTGTCATGTACACCAACAAAACGTGTACTTCACCCTTATAAAACGGGTTTAGAGTCCGCGTACATCACCCGAAGGTCAGGAAAACGTTTGACAGAGGCATCACACAGGTGACAGCGCCTTATTGACTCCGTCACTTATTGTCATGATTGTATCGATACTATACTCGGAATCATTCGAACTATCATTATCTGCTGTAGCATGTCCATTAACCAAGGAAAGGGAAACAGGCTTCCCTACTGGGACCAGGATGACATAGGGCTAGGGACGTTTCACATAATAAACACACTTTGTGCAGAAGAGTTTTAGGCACGTGTGGTTGTTTGAGTCGTAAAATAACGACTGGTGGAGTCGACTTAGAATATCACTTTACACGACGAAAGGAATTGGTATCAGTGTGTTTTACGACAATCTTATAGGACACAAGGGGGCAAAGGGCCTAATACACTGTTGTAAGTGGAGGGGAAGTAATATACGTAGAACTAGACAGGCACAAGCTGTATTTATAAAGAATATCCTGATTTCACTTCCCCCATTGTAGACGAGACAGGAGATACGTACACCTTATTTTCCTAGTGATTCGACATCAACATTAAAGATACAGAGAAATGTAAAGTTAAATTCAAACATAAGAACGTCATCATTTACACAAAGAGCAGTAAAGCAGTTGGAACTCCCAATGTACCTACCAAGGTCGTGGATGGACACCCTTTCGATTGCGCAAGTCTTAATTTCTATGTGTAATATGGTGTTAAAGCCCTTAGATTTTAAGATATTGATAAAAAGGTACTTTATCGCAGGTACTTTATCGCTTATCCCATTGACTTAACATATCAGTTTACAGTCAAACTGGAACAAGTTCTCTACTATATCATGTTTGTTCTTCTCTCTTTTTCAGGAAGAGAGATTTTGGGTAAAATATTATATTAAAAATTTGGAGAATTTGGGATTTGCGAAATTTGCTACTTACCTTGAAATGCATCAATGATAACGTCTATGAATTATACAGGAAATTGGGAGTGAATTTTTATAAACTTGCTGACAAAATGGGACTGTCGAAACACGATAACAATGCGTAATCTTTGTTCTATCTTCCAAAAGAGTTGTCTACTAAGGCAGATCAAATGTCACTCGAAATAGGCTAGGTAAATGTATTTATAACACAGCGATCTATACACTAATTATAAATCAATCGCATTTCCTTTTATATTGCCGAACGACGCCATTCCTACTATAGGAGCCAATATATTGTTACCGCCAGTGCTACAAGTAAGACAGATTTGTCTCCCTTGTCAAGATCACCTTACGTGTCAGAGTTGTCTCCCTTTGGATACGGATTTCAAATTCCAAATTTCGCCTCGATTTACTAGAAAAAAAACACCCATTCAGACAGCATCACTTATCAGTATTAACCCAGTTATATTTAGAGACAATGGTACATACACTGTTGTATGGTGTAATTAGACAATGGTACATACACTGTTGTATGGTGTAAATAGAGACGATGGTACATACACTGTTTTATGGTGTAATTAGACGATGGTACATACAATGTTGTATGGTGTAATTAGACGATGGTACATACACTGTTGTATTGTGTAATTAGAGACAATGGTACATACACTGTTGTATTGTGTAATTAGAGACAATGGTACATACACTGTTGTATGGTGTAAATAGAGACGATGGTACATACACTGTTGTATGGTGTAATTAGAGACAATGGTACATACACTTTTGTATGGCGTAATTAGAGACAATGGTACATACACTTTTGTATGGCGTAATTAGAGACAATGGTACATACTGTTTTATGGTGTAATTAGAGACAATGGTACATACACTGTTGTATTGTGTAATTAGAGACAACGGTACATACACTGTTGTATTGTGTAATTAGAGACAACGGTACATACACTGTTGTATTGTGTAATTAGAGACAACGGTACATACACTGTTGTATAGTGTTATTAGAGACGATGGTACATACACTGTTGTATTGTGTAATTAGAGACAATGGTACATACACTGTTGTATAGTGTAATTAGACGATGGTACATACACTGTTGTATGGTGTAATTAGACAATGGTACATACACTGTTGTATTGTGTAATTAGAGACAATGGTACATACACTGTTGTATGGTGTAATTAGAGACAACGGTACATACACTGTTGTATGGTGTTATTAGAGACAATGGTACATACACTGTTGTATGGTGTAATTAGAGACAATGGTACATACACTGTTGTATTGTGTAATTAGAGACAATGGTACATACACTGTTGTATTGTGTAATTAGAGACAACGGTACATACACTGTTGTATTGTGTAATTAGACAATGGTACATACACTGTTGTATTGTGTAATTAGAGACAACGGTACATACACTGTTGTATTGTGTAATTAGACAATGGTACATACACTGTTGTATAGTGTAATTAGAGACAATGGTACATACACTGTTGTATAGTGTTATTAGAGACAATGGTACATACAATGTTGTATTGTGTAATTAGAGACAATGGTACATACAATGTTGTATGGTGTAATTAGAGACGATGGTACATACACTGTTGTATTGTGTAATTAGAGACAATGGTACATACACTGTTGTATGGTGTAATTAGAGACAATGGTACATACACTGTTGTATTGTGTAATTAGAGACAATGGTACATACACTGTTGTATTGTGTAATTAGAGACAATGGTACATACAATGTTGTATTGTGTAATTAGAGACAATGGTACATGCACTGTTGTATGGTGTAATTAGAAACAATGGTACATACACTGTTGTATTGTGTAATTAGACAATGGTACATACAATGTTGTATGGTGTAATTAGACGATGGTACATACACTGTTGTATGGTGTAATTAGAGACAACGGTACATACACTGTTGTATGGTGTAATTAGAGACAATGGTACATACACTGTTGTATGGTGTAATTAAAGACAAGGTACACAGCTGTAATAGAATAACATTTTATTAACATATCATTCAAAATCTAGAGTATAAGTATAAGTTAATATGTAGATATCACAGCTTTAAGGTTAAACAACAACCATGGATAAAACATGGCTGACCTATACAAAACAGCAACATCTAGTTATAGTAACTGGGATGAGTGAATTTTGATACTCAGCCTTTAAACAACAAAAATCTAGATGAGGTAATTAGACTTACCTACACACATGTTAATTATCCCCTAGCTAAGGGAGACAACTGGTGTGCATTAATGACCGATACAGTCTTTGATTGTCACAATAAAATCAGTTTGGAGCATCCTAGATATGTACGATAGTAAGGCCAGGTACATGGATATCTACACATATACAAACAATATCAAATGATAATAAATATACATAATAGTAGAAAATCATCATATTATATCAACATATTAGAGTGTAAAAATAACACACAATGTATCAGGTGGTAAGTATAATATTATATCAACATATTAGAATGTAACAAATAACAACACACAATGTATCAGGTGGTAACTATAATATCAATCACAAATTATCATTTTACAGTTGTGATAATATGTCTGGATTTCATTTCAAACAAGGATTAAAGTACATGTAATGCTAAAGCAATACATGTCCCCTACCAACCTCTGTTATAATAGAAACAGTGACCTTACCTTTGACCCAAAAACTCTGAAACTCTGACCTGATCTGTAGCTTCTCATACTGAAGCTACACACCAACTTACCCAACATACTTTGAAGCATGTCTGAGAAAAGTGTGGAAAACTGAATTGTGGATCAAGGTAAGGGCCCTAACTCTTGCAAAAATTATTCAAGCAGAATGAAAGTCAAGCTTGATCTGTAGCTACTCATACTAAAGTTACACACCAACTTTTACTAACATACCTTGAAGCATGGCTGGGAAAAGTGTGGAAAAAACGAAGTGGATGGACAGAAAGACTTGGGTAGAAACCTAAACTTGCTTAAAAACAAAATTAAAAACATAGAAAAATTAATAGTTTCAAAAAGTGCGGGAATCACTAACATGATTCATGACGTCATCTCTTTGTGACGTAAACATAACATAATAATTTAAGCGTGTTCTGTTGTTATCGGAGAACCTGCTTGAAAGCTAATGTCAAGTGAGTATTCTTGTCAAGGAAAAACAGCCGAATATTTCAGAAATACAGCAAAATAACCAATTTACCTATCTTCGCTACGATTGGAAAAATCAGCAAGTTCCAATGAAGTGAATACAAAGGTTTGCTATAATTGGTCAAAAACGAAAAAACTGCAATATCTTATACTTTCACTGCTCATCACTGCAAATTTATTTGTTTGATGGATTTCTATATTTCACTGGCAAAAATGCAATAATAACAAATCTTACCTGGACTGTATTATATGAACATGAACACAATACACTGTATGGTTGTATACACATTGATATTGTGTCAATGAACATGAACACAATACACTGTATGGTTGTATACACATTGATATTGTGTTATTGAACGTGAACACAATACACTGTATGGTTGTATACACATTGATATTGTGTTATTGAACATGAACACAATACACTGTATGGTTGTATACACATTGATATTGTGTCAATGAACATGAACACAATACACTGTATGGTTGTATACACATTACATTGTGTTACTGACAGATCTATACTATTAAGTCATTTGTAAAGGAGTATTACAGAGTAAAGACAGAGTATTATACAACAGAAAACTTCAGCTAAATCAGCAATAAAAATTGGAATAAATAAATATAAAACACAATTGTCTCAGTGTAAAAACACAAAAATATGTAGCTCTACAAACGTCTTATCAATTTAATGAAAACAGCAAGAGATCATTTTTCCAGAAATCAGAAATTACACAAATTTTAATTATAGATAGCTTAACATTTTGTACTCTTTACAGTTCTGTAGAATCGAATGCACAATTCAGCTATCTGAAAGACATGAATATCTTCTACAGACTCTAATGCCCTCCTACCTACCTTACCCCCTTTGATGTTATGTATATCACATGGTCCATATCACCTATTCCCTATATCTTTTTTTATCTTAACCCACTTCTTATTTTGATGATCAAATTATACTACCCATGTATGTTTATAATAAGGTAGTAAATGAATCACTATGGCGCTAAATGGCCACAGCCATCAATGGTCCGTTTAACCAAAGCAAACAACAAACAAAAGTACATGTACTTTATAGAATAATGGAGTGAGTAAATAATTGTTTTGCAGATATGTATGTTGATATATTATGTTGGCAAGCAGTTGTGAATGATATGTAAACTATAACCTTTGGGTGCTATGACTGAATCACTGATCAGGTAATATGTCTAATAATGACTTAAGATAATAGTAAATTAGGATACAACGCTAACACAATAACAAGTATATAACAAGAGGCCTATAGGGCCTGCATTGCTCACCTTGATATTTCAGTAATCATGGCAACATTTTAATTTGTGTTATATTACAATAATGTTCTTACATTTATTGCTGCCTCTCCTATCAACCCAAATGTAGACCAAATCCTGTGATTCTTCAAGAAGAAAGATTTTGAATTGCATTGGATTTTTTTGAGTATTTTCCACACTGGACCTCCTCTCTCCAGTCCCAAGGGAGCCACACCTGTTTCTACAATATTAGATCTTCTTTTCCTAAAAATGCTCCAGATCAAATTTCATTGAAATCCATCTAGTCCTTCAGGACAAGTAGCAATTTTAAAATAGAATAATTGATATCAATTTCCCCTATTGGGCCCCACCCCTCAGCCCCAGGGAAGCCTTCCTTTAACCACTTTAGATCTTCTTGGCCCAATGATGCTCTAGACTACATTTCATCAAATAATATTCAGTAATTCAGCACAGGAAGTGATTTAAAGGAAATGCTGACGGTTGACAACGATGGATCCTGCGTCATGACATAAGCTAACAACAAAAAACTCTAATAATTTATAACCCAAACTCATAACAAACATTTTTTTTCTGCTGAATACATGGTACACTGTTCCCCCTGGTGTAACTATCCAACACATCTCTAGTAACAAGACAGTTACAAATGGTTGAGGTGGGTATCATCTTCTGAACCAATATGTAGCAACTCTCCTGGTTCAGCATTATCACATTTGACCACCAGGATGAGTTATTTATATTTGGACCATTCAAACTTGCAGAACATTATTCCTAATAAAATAAAAGGCAGGTAAAGAACCCCAGCATACATGAACGGTTGTAGAGCTAAGTACTCTTCAGGTTTGTGATTATACTTCTGCCATTCATCTATCATACACCAGATGAGAATCATCACCCACTGTAAAAGAAAGATAACGATGTAATTATACATCACAGGTAAATCATCTCCTACTCTAAAGGAAAGCTAACAATGTAATTATATATTACAGGTAAATCATCACCCACTGTAAAGGAAAGCTAACAATGTAATTATATATTACAGGTAAATCATCTCCTACTCTAAAGGAAAGCTAACAATGTAATTATACATTACAGATAAATCATCTCCAACTCTAAAGGAAAGCTAACAATGTAATTACATATTACAGGTAAATCATCACTCACTGTAAAGGAAAGCTAACGATGTAATTATATATTACAGGTAAATCATCACTTACTGTAAAGGAAAGCTAACGATGTAATTATACATTACAGGTAAATCATCACCCACTGTAAAGGAAAGCTAACGATGTAATTATATATTACAGGTAAATCATCTCCCACTGTAAAGGAAAGCTAACAATGTAATTATACATTACAAGTACTTCATACATCTATTAAAGAAAAGGGTGCAAAATTAACAAATAATACTATAATAATAATAATATTAATTCTGAGTAAAATCAATAAACAGGACCTGGTGTAAGTATTGTACAAGGAGGATAGGACCTGGTGTAAGTACTGTACAAGGAGGATAGGACCTGGTGTAAGTACTGTACAAGGAGGATAGGACCTGGTGTAAGTACTGTACACGGAGGATAGGACCTGGTGTAAGTACTGTACTAGGAGGATAGGAACTGGTGTAAGTACTGTACAAGGAGGATAGGACCTGGTGTAAGTACTGTACAAGGAGGATTGGACCTGGTGTAAGTACTGTACAATGAGGATAGGACCTGGTGTAAGTACTGTACAAGGAGGATAGGACCTGGTGTAAGTACTGTACAAGGAGGATAGGACCTGGTGTAAGTACTGTACAAGGAGGATTGGACCTGGTGTAAGTACTGTACAATGAGGATAGGACCTGGTGTAAGTACTGTACAAGGAGGATAGGACCTGGTGTAAGTACTGTACAAGGAGGATAGGACCTGGTGTAAGTACTGTACAAGGAGGATTGGACCTGGTGTAAGTACTGTACAAGGAGGATTCATTCCAGGAAGCTGAAAATCAATGCCATGGTTACAGAGAATTCTTCACAGTATACATTACAGCACTTACCCATCCAAAAAACAAGGCAACAGCTCCCCCGATCAAACATGCTGTCATCTGGCAAAAAAACAACAAGAAAAAAATGAAATACTACAACTACAATATCTATAATAAACAAGTGCCCCATGGGCCAGAATTGACCACCTGCTACCCACTGATCCTTTTTATATTTAAACACAAGAGGCCCATGGGACTTGATGGTCACCTGAGTTTCGAAATATTTCAGTTGATTTAATTTACCATTTTTTTGCCCTACTCATCAGTCCAAGGGGTCAGTCAGGGCTAACATGTGCATACCATTATGCTGCCATCCCATGCTGATAATGTTAACCAAGTAAGAATGAATTCCAATAGAAATCCTACAAATGATAGTCAAAATGTGATTTCCCTATATAAATCATAGTAAAGTTAACCCCTCCAAAGGGGCAAACGTGGGACCCAGGGTCATAAATTTTACAATTTTGGTAAAGCACCTTAAAACCCTTTCATCTATGAAGAGTGTTTGATTCTACCTTATTAGGATCTTGAGAAGAAGATTTTAAAAATTTCAGCAATTTGACCATTTTTAGCCCCGCTCATCAGCCCCTGGGGGCCAGTCAGGGCCAATATGTGCATACCAACAAACTGTCATCTCATATTAATAATGTTAACCAAGTAAGAATGAATTTCAATATGAATTCAACAAATAATAGTCAAAAATGTGATTTCCCTACATAAACAATAGTAACGTTTACCCCCTCCCCAAGGGCAAACATGAGACCCCAGGGTCATGAAATTCACAATTTTGGTAAAGCACCTTAATACCTCTTCCATCTATGAAGTGTGTTTGATTCCTCCATATCTGAGAGTAAAGAAGAAGATTTTTGAAGTTTTAGTCAATTTGACCCTTTTTGGCCCCACTTCTCAGGCCCCTGGAGGGTGGGGACCATATAATTCATTTTGGTTGACCTTTAGCCATAGAAGCTTCCTGTCAAATTTCATTGAGTTTAGGTTAGCGGTTTTTGGAGAAGAAGTCGAAAATGTTAATTGTTTACGGATGCACGACAGACGACAGCGGACAAAAAGCGATTAGAATAGGTCACTTGAGACTTCCTCTCAGGTGACCTAATAAATAAGAACAAGTGTATCAGAGACCAGTTATAAGACCTAATGGCCTAGCAGCTATATAGACAGGTGTTTTTGTTTTGTTTTTTGTTTTTAATATTTTGGCCACTTTAACTATTTCAAGCTTAAATCATGTCAAGGTCATTCATTTAAACAAACTTGGAAGCCCTTCACCCCAGAATGTAACAGACCCCATTTCAAGTCCTTTGACCTCTTGGTTATTGAGAAGTTGATTAAAGAATTAAGCCTACTTGACCCCTGTGACCTTGAATATGGCTCAAGGTCAATTGTATTTGCAAACTCTTTCAGGCTTCATCCAATACATATGAGAGACCGGTGCCCTTTGGGCCAGGTGAGCTAAAAACTTATAATTTTTTGGCTGAGATGTTCATATGAGGAAGCAGTGCATGAAGTAAATCAAGTTGACTTGGCCAGACATATTGGAAAATGATATGCAGTAATTAATTGTCTATTTATAGAAACAAATGACCCTGACCTTAAACCAATTTAAGGACTTGAAAAACTAACACTTTCTGTCAGGAAGCACTATTATTGTGATGTTGGCATTTGACTTTCACATCTTAGAAACCTTTGTATTTACAACATATTTTTCTTGATATCTCGATGGTTGGAGGTATATCTTGGTTTTACTGATTTCTGGTAATGGAGTGGAATTCAAGTAATTGTTGAAAACCATTATATTGTGTCATGACATTTTGATATACATCGAGATTTGTGACATCACACATTGAATGATCTAATAAATATTGATAAATCTGGCAGTAGCTTATATCCTCTTTCCAGCAATGGCACATTTAACAGACTCAATGGGGCTCCTTATGGAGGTGTGAACATTGTCAATTTGACCATTACACATTAGCATGCTACAGTTGTTGGAAGGATATATGTTAACTTTCCATGCAATAAAATTCCGTTTGAACAATTTTGTGACTGAACTACCATTACTGAGAACTCTCAGTTAACTATCATTGAAATATTTCCACTTTAGGATTTGCCTTTCAGTTCCATGTATACAAGTCCATATTTTCCTGAATACTACAAAGTACATAGACATATTAACCAAATAGCTTCGCCCGTTCTATCATCCATACTTACTGAACTAAATATAGGAACTGACAATCCAAATAAAACGGCCACTGTCACAAATGTGAAGATCATTCCAGATATCAAAGTAAAGGCAATCTGAAAATGCAATCAAGGATATTATACAGAGTTATGTCCCTTGTCCTACTATAAAGTATAATGATAGGATTTTAGTTTGGTTGTTTTATATTATTTCACATCCTATTAACAGCCAGGGTCATTTAAGGACATGCCTGGTTTTGGAGGTGGAGGAAAGCCTGAGTACCCAGAGAAAAAACCACTGGCCTATGATAGGTAAGTGTCAATGTAATCAAGGATATTATACATAGTTATGTCCCTTGTCCTATTGTTATCATAGGTAAGTGTAAATGCAATCAAGGATACTATACAGAGTTATGTCCCCTGTCCTACTGTTATGATAGGTAAATGTCAATGTAAGCAACAAGTGTCAAAAAGAAAACAACAGAAATATAAAATCTCTCAATGCACTTGTCATAAAGTGCATTCTAAGAGCAATTAGATATGATCAGTAATGTGGCTATAGTACATTATAGTTTTCTTCTTTGCATAAAGTAATTAATCTATTAACATATCAATCAACAACAGGGATACCAGAGGGATCCTGGCATCCACCATTGAATTATCTTTATTGGTTCTATGTCAAACCGATCATCTCTCTACTTTCCCCCTCTTTCTTTTTTCCTCTTACTAATCTGATAACAAGAACAAGTGGATCCTACACATGAACTTTGAGAAATATCCTTTAAGTATTTTCAAGCAATAGTGATAATCTTCAATTCTCAAAAACCAAGATGGCTGGATGTCGGCTACTTTAATTTTCTAATCAACAAGAGGCCCATGGGCCTTTAATATAACGGTCACCTGAGTTTAAAAATATTTCTTTGATCCTCTTTGACCACGCCCATCAGCTACTTGGAGTCAGTTGGGCAAACATTTGTATACCAACAAACTGTATTCCAAAACAGCTAATTCTAACCAAGTTAGAAATAATAATGACAAAAGAAATCCAACAGATGATAGTCAAAAGTGTGATTTCCTTATATAAACTACAGTAAAGTTTTCCCCCTCCCCAGGGGCAAACGTGAGACCCCAGGGTAATGAAATTCACAATTGAAATCAAACAAAATCTTGAGACTCTTCCATTTATGAAGAATATTTGATTCTATCCTATTTGGGTTTTGAGAAGGAGATTTTTAAAGTTCAGTTAATTTGACCCTGCTCATTAGCCCTAGGGATCATCAGCCTGAACAACATGTGCACACCATCAAACTGTCATCTCATGCTGATAATGTTTAACAAATTAGAATGAATTCCAATAGAAATCAAACAAATGACAGTCAAAAATGTGATTTCCTTATATAAACAATAGTAAAGTTCATCCCTCTAGTACTTTTCAAGCAATAGGGATAACAACTTCAATTCTCAAAATCCAAGATGGTCGACCATTGGTTATTTTGTTTTTAAATCAAAAATCTAAATCTAATTGGTACATCTAGCAACTAAGGGGAACCTACATATGAAGTTTAAGGAATATCTATCCAATACTTTTCAAGCGATAGTGATAACGAACTTCAATTCTCAAAAGCCTAGATGGCTGACAGTCAGCCATTTTGTTTTTCTTTGGGCAAAACTAGGGACCAAAGGGAAGCTTCACCTTACAGACGGACAGGTGACAGATGGAAAACAGATGGCAATGACGAAGGACAATTTAAATAGCCAACCCTCTGATGATGCTTGGACTAAAAAATATGTTCATGCTAAGAAATACAAGAGACTCACAAAGGTCAATAGTTGTTTATAATACAGACTTACAAAGGTCAACAGTTCTTTATACTACCGACTCACAAAGGTCAAAAGGTGTTTATACTACAGACTCACAAAGGTCAACAGGTGTTTATACTACAAACTCACAAAGGTCAACAGTTGTTTATACTACAGGCTCACAAATGTCAACAGTTGTTTATTCTAGACTTATAAAGGTCAACAGTTGTTTATACTATAGACTCACAAAGGTCAAAAGGTGTTTATACTACAGACTCATAAAGGTCAACATTGTTTACACTACAGACTCACAAAGGTCAACAGGTGTTTATAATACAGACTCATCAAGGTCAAAAGGTGTTTATAATACAGACTCATCAAGGTCAAAAGGTGTTTATACTACAGACTCACAAAGGTCAATAGTTGTTTATAATACAAACTCACAAAGGTCAAAAGGTGTTTATACTACAGACTCATAAAGGTCAACATTGTTTACACTACAGACTCACAAAGGTCAACAGGTGTTTATAATACAGACTCATCAATGTCAAAAGGTGTTTATACTACAGACTCACAAAGGTCAATAGTTGTTTATAATACAAACTCACAAAGGTCAAAAGGTGTTTATACTACAGACTCATAAAGGTCAACATTGTTTACACTACAGACTCACAAAGGTCAACAGGTGTTTATAATACAGACTCATCAACGTCAAAAGGTGTTTATACTACAGACTCACAAAGGTCAATAGTTGTTTATAATACAAACTCACAAAGGGCAAAAGGTGTTTATACTACAGAGTCATAAAGGTCAACATTGTTTATACTACAGACTCACAAAGATCAACAGGTGTTTATAATACAAACTCACAAAGGTCAACAGTTGTTTATTCTACAGACTTATAAAGGTCAAAAGTTGTTTATACTACAGACTCACAAAGGTCAAAAGGTGTTTATACTACAGACTCACAAAAGTCAGTAGTTGTTTATAATACAAACTCACAAAGGTCAAAAGGTGTTTATACTACAGACTCACAAAGGTCAACAGTTGTTTATACTACCGACTCACAAAGGTCAAACGGTGTTTATACTACAGACTCACAAAGGTCAATAGTTGTTTATAATACAGACTCACAAAGGTCAAAAGGTGTTTATACTACAGACTCATAAAGGTCAACATTGTTTATACTACAGACTCACAAAGGTCAACAGGTGTTTATACTACAAACTCACAAAGGTCAACAGTTGTTTATTCTACAGACTTATAAAGGTCAACAGTTGTTTATACTACAGACTCACAAAGGTCAAAAGGTGTTTATACTACAGACTCGCAAAGGTCAACAGGTGTTAATAATACAGACTCACAAAGGTCAACAGTTGTTTATTCTACAGACTTATAAAGGTCAACAGTTGCTAATACTACAGACTCACAAAGGTCAACAGGTGTTTATACTACAGACTTATAAAGGTCAACAGTTGTTTATACTACAGACTTATAAAGGTCAACAGGTGTTTATTCTACAGACTTATAAAGGTCAACAGGTGTTTATACTACAGACTTATAAAGGTCAACAGGTGTTTATACTACAGACTTATAAAGGTCAACAGGTGTTTATACTACAAACTTATAAAGGTCATGATCAACAGGTGTTTATACTACAGACTCACAAAGGTCAACAGTTGTTTATTCTACAGACTTATAAAGGTCAACAGTTGCTAATACTACAGACTCACAAAGGTCAACAGGTGTTTATACTACAGACTTATAAAGGTCAACAGTTGTTTATACTACAGACTTATAAAGGTCAACAGGTGTTTATTCTACAGACTTATAAAGGTCAACAGGTGTTTATACTACAGACTTATAAAGGTCAACAGGTGTTTATACTACAGACTTATAAAGGTCAACAGGTGTTTATACTACAAACTTATAAAGGTCACGATCAACAGGTATTTATACTACAGACTCACAAAGGTCAACAGGTGTTTATACTACAGACTTATAAAGGTCATGATCAACAGGTGTTTATACTACAGACTCACAAAGGTCAACGGTTGTTTATACTACAGACTCTCAAAGGTCAACGGTTGTTTACAATACAGACCCATAAGGAACAGGATGATAATCAGTGATGGTTAGATTAATTCTACACACATAGGTCATATAAAACAATATAAATGTACTTACCTTTTTCTGGTAAAGAAATATCTGTACAACTAAACCATGGCCAGCTGTTATTCCATAAAAAACCAATGGAGCGATACTGCCAGTGAGACTGGAACAATCAATAAAAATCTTAATGAACATCGTAAATTTTGTGTTTATCAGGAAACTATATTTCAAAGGTCAATCTAGTGGAATTGCTAGTTGGTGGGCGGGAATCATTCACATAACATAAGATTTCCCAATGTAAATCTATACCAGTAACATTGATCCACAGCAATTTGACTGTGTAAGCGATCTTGGTCCCTTCCAATCTGTACCCACCATAAATATGGTATTGTAACAGAAATGTCCTTTAAAATGTCTTTTAAATCACTTAGACATGAAAATATTGTTCAGCACCTAAGTTACATATGAACACTACTGCCATATAGATTCAAAGCTACTGTGACCCAGAACTGTCTCCAAAACTTCAAGATAAGGCCTGCTAAAAACATTTAGAATTCTAACAAACATTTTTCATATTACATTGCAGGCCCAAAATATATGAAAAATAAGGTATATTGATATCACTAAAGAACTAGAAAATGTCTAAGACATTAATGGTAATGCTCCTATACAAAGGACTTCAACCTTGACCAATGACCACCAGAATGTGATTAGGTGCAAAAGGGTTCAAAGATGAACTTTGACCCTTAAACCATGACCAATGACCACCAGAATGTGATTAGGTGCAAAGGGCTCAAAGGTGAACTTTGACCCTTTAACCTTGACCAATGAACACCAAAATGTGATAAGGTGCAAAAGGGTTCAAAGGTGAACCTTGACTAATGACCATCAGAAAGTGATTAGGTGTAGAATTTAATGTTATGATACACATACTATGGCATAAATATGGGTTTTGAAGATATGACACTGGTGTGGACAAACGTGTCCCATACAAAGGGGGTCAAAGGTGAACCTTTAATTGTCCTTGACCATTGGCCACCAGAATATGATCAGGTGCAGAACTTAGTTTTATGAAACTATGGTGTAAACCCAAGCTGTCTGACACAGGACGGGATGTTATATGGACATGTGTATACTATACGTCCGTCCATATAAGTACATAGGCACAAAAAGTTAAGGATCTCCATTACAGCAAATGTATAAATAATTCATATACTGACCAGGCCAGGGCCATAACAGCAAAGCTCAGAATCAGGTTCTGAAAGACAGAAAAATACGAAAACTTAAATTTAATTATGATGCGTGAATATCAGCTGGTTTTACATAAACAGACCTTAGGCAGTATTTGAGTTAAGTAAGTCCCTAGGGGTGGGGAAAGACCCCAGGGCCTATTTTTTACGGGTGGGGAAAGACCCCAGGGCCTATTTTTTACGGGTGGGGAAAGACCCCGGGGCCTATTTTTTACATCATGATGTGTGTTTATCTCTTTATGCCCTACAATGCTATATATCGTTATAGAGTAGGAATCCAAAAAGTTTAAAAAAAAAAAGAAAAAAAGATTGAAAGCATGGTATCGTCCCCAGCACCCCTCTGTTGGTATGAAAGCATGGTATCATCCCCAACACCCCTCTGTTGGTATGAAAGCATGGTATCATCCCCAGCACCCCTCTGTTGGTATGAAAGCATGGTATCGTCCCAACACCCCTCTGTTGGTATGAAAGCATGATATCATCCCCAGCACCCCACTATTGGTTAAAATCTATAAAGCACTCTTTGACAAGTAGTGATGAAGGTTTTATCTGCATTTCCCATATGAGGCCCTGGTCCTGTGTGTGCAATATCTGTTCCCTTCCCCAAAGAATGTTTCTGAGCAAATTTGGTTAAAATTTATTCAGCAATTTATTACTTGTAGAGATTTAAAGGAAATGTTGACAGACAACGGACAGACAACGGACAGACACAGAAGGACGACGGACAGACAACAGACTGACAACGGACTGACAACAGGGACAGGTGAGCTAATAATGGACAATTCCACAACATGGAATACATATCAAAATAATTTGAAATATGTATATTATAACTGAACCCAAATTATCAGGAACCAGATCTTATACTTACAAAAACAATCATGAAGATAATAGCGGCAGGTTTGTGTTTTTTCCTTATCTCTGTCATCGTCCAGGTGAAGAAAATGGAAGCAATCATTAAACCTCTGTATACAGAACAATGGTCGCTATCATTAAACCTCTGTATACAGAACAATGTTCGCTATCATTAAACCTCTGTATACAAAACAATGGTTGCTAGTATTCTTAATAGATCAATTACCAAATGTTTTTGTGTGTTTGCATTTTATTAGACAGTGTGAAATGTTCACATTTTAAAATTGATAAAAAATAAGCCTAACGAACCAATGAAATTTTAAGTTATTGTACAACATACACACTTGTGAATTTCCCCAAAACTTCACACATAATGTGTGATCTAGTATCCATTCAGTTCAGGATTACCCCAAATGTTAATGTTTATGGAATAACTTAAAACAGGCTGGGGTATTCCCACTAGTTTTGCTTGTCCCAACTGACCTGAGAGGAAAGATATTTTGACGCTGACAATACATGTAGTTTAAAAAATCTTACAGTAAGTAAGAGTTCTTGAAATGTAAAAAAACCCAGAGATTTTCAAAATTCTGCAGAATATCCTTTTAATCTATGGCATGTAAAGTAAAAATGAACATATATAGCAGTAAAAGAATGAGTCGGTTTCAGAGTGTGGACTGGCGAAGAAAAGAAAATTTACAGGGTTTCAAAGTGACCAATAGGCAGATTTCTGACCTGTCAATACCCTGATGAGTAAATGATCAATAATAACACCTTCCCAGCCAAGGGAGATAATTACATAATTTATTTCTTTGTCACCTTGAAGAAAGGTTGATCTGTTTTGACAAACAAAGGATCGAACATCTGACCTGTGGCAAGCCGTTCATATGGCTCACTGCACACTTAGAAAGTTTAAACACAGGTGACTGTTCGCTAACATAGGGTCAATCAACGTTAATTAGTTGTCATTGGGACTGTCAAAAGTGGTCATAATACGAAATAGCAGGGTTCATATTACTGAAGAGACCAATACAAAGACATAGACAAATAATGGGACTGGAAAAGTGCTCACATGTACAGTTTTAAATAAGTACTTTACAGTATATATTCACAGTACCTACTGATAACTATAAAGTATACCAAACAATTTGTTACGTACATGATCAATCCCCTGTAGGTATCAGGATCTGATGCTATCTTGTCCCTCAAGTATTCACTGAAAAAGAAAACAGCCTATAACCTACCTGATAACAAGGTAAAACCATGGTATCATTTCCCCATCCTACCCCACCCCAGCACCCCTCTGTTGGTATGAAAGCATGGTATCGTCCCCAGCACCCCAATGTTGGTATGAAAGCATGGTATCGTCCCCAGCACCCCAATGTTGGTATGAAAGCATGGTATCGTCCCCAGCACCCCTCTGTTGGTATGAAAGCATGATATCATCCCCAGCACCCCTCTGTTGGTATGAAAGTATGGTATCGTCCCCAGCACCCCACTGTTGGTATCGTCCCCAGCACCCCAATGTTGGTATGAAAGCATGGTATCGTCCCCAGCACCCCTCTGTTGGTATGAAAGCATGATATCATCCCCAGCACCCCTCTGTTGGTATGAAAGTATGGTATCGTCCCCAGCACCCCTCTGTTGGTATGAAAGCATGGTATCGTCCCCAGCACCCCTCTGTTGGTATGAAAGCATGGTATCATCCCCAGCACCCCTCTGTTGGTATGAAAGCATGGTATCGTCCCCAGCACCCCTCTGTTGGTATGAAAGCATGGTATCGTCCCAACACCCCTCTGTTGGTATCGTCCCCAGCACCCCTCTGTTGGTATGAAAGCATGGTATCATCCCCAACACCCCTCTGTTGGTATGAAAGCATGGTATCGTCCCCAACACCCCTCTGTTGGTATGAAAGTATGGTATCGTCCCCAACACCCCTCTGTTGGTATGAAAGCATGGTATCATCCCCAACACCCCTTTGTTGGTATGAAAGTATGGTATCGTCCCCAGCACCCCTCTGTTGGTATGAAAGCATGGTATCATCCCCAGCACCCCTCTGTTGGTATGAAAGCATGGTATCGTCCCCAGCACCCCTCTGTTGGTATGAAAGCATGGTATCATCCCCAGCACCCCTCTGTTGGTATGAAAGCATGATATCATCCCCAGCACCCCTCTGTTGGTATGAAAGCATGGTATCGTCCCCAGCACCCCTCTGTTGGTATGAAAGCATGATATCATCTCCAGCACCCCTCTGTTGGTATGAAAGCATGATATCATCTCCAGCACCCCTCTGTTGGTATGAAAGCATGGTATCGTCCCCAGCACCCCAATGTTGGTATGAAAGCATGGTATCGTCCCCAGCACCCCAATGTTGGTATGAAAGCATGGTATCGTCCCCAGCACCCCTCTGTTGGTATGAAAGCATGATATCATCCCCAGCACCCCTCTGTTGGTATGAAAGTATGGTATCGTCCCCAGCACCCCACTGTTGGTATCGTCCCCAGCACCCCAATGTTGGTATGAAAGCATGGTATCGTCCCCAGCACCCCTCTGTTGGTATGAAAGCATGATATCATCCCCAGCACCCCTCTGTTGGTATGAAAGTATGGTATCGTCCCCAGCACCCCTCTGTTGGTATGAAAGCATGGTATCGTCCCCAGCACCCCTCTGTTGGTATGAAAGCATGATATCATCCCCAGCACCCCTCTGTTGGTATGAAAGCATGGTATCGTCCCCAGCACCCCTCTGTTGGTATGAAAGCATGGTATCGTCCCAACACCCCTCTGTTGGTATCGTCCCCAGCACCCCTCTGTTGGTATGAAAGCATGGTATCATCCCCAACACCCCTCTGTTGGTATGAAAGCATGGTATCGTCCCCAACACCCCTCTGTTGGTATGAAAGTATGGTATCGTCCCCAACACCCCTCTGTTGGTATGAAAGCATGGTATCATCCCCAACACCCCTCTGTTGGTATGAAAGTATGGTATCGTCCCCAGCACCCCTCTGTTGGTATGAAAGCATGGTATCATCCCCAGCACCCCTCTGTTGGTATGAAAGCATGGTATCGTCCCCAGCACCCCTCTGTTGGTATGAAAGCATGGTATCATCCCCAGCACCCCTCTGTTGGTATGAAAGCATGATATCATCCCCAGCACCCCTCTGTTGGTATGAAAGCATGGTATCGTCCCCAGCACCCCTCTGTTGGTATGAAAGCATGATATCATCTCCAGCACCCCTCTGTTGGTATGAAAGCATGATATCATCTCCAGCACCCCTCTGTTGGTATGAAAGCATGGTATCATCCCCAACACCCCTCTGTTGGTATGAAAGCATGGTATCATCCCCAACACCCCTCTGTTGGTATGAAAGCATGGTATCGTCCCCAACACCCCTCTGTTGGTATGAAAGCATGGTATCGTCCCCAGCACCCCAATGTTGGTATGAAAGCATGGTATCGTCCCTAGCACCCCTCTGTTGGTATGAAAGCATGATATCATCCCCAGCACCCCTCTGTTGGTATGAAAGTATGGTATCGTCCCCAGCACCCCACTGTTGGTATCGTCCCCAGCACCCCACTGTTGGTATCATCCCCAACACCCCTCTGTTGGTATGAAAGTATGGTATCATCCCCAACACCCCTTTGTTGGTATGAAAGCATGGTATCATCCCCAACACCCCTTTGTTGGTATGAAAGCATGGTATCGTCCCCAGCACCCCTCTGTTGGTATGAAAGCATGGTATCGTCCCCAACACCCCTCTGTTGGTATGAAAGCATGATATCGTCCCCAGCACCCCTCTGTTGGTATGAAAGCATGGTATCGTCCCCAGCACCCCTCTGTTGGTATGAAAGCATGGTATCGTTCCCAGCACCCCTCTGTTGGTATGAAAGCATGGTATCGTCCCCAGCACCCCTCTGTTGGTATGAAAGCATGGTATCGTCCCCAGCACCCCTCTGTTGGTATGAAAGTATGGTATCGTCCCCAGCACCCCTCTGTTGGTATGAAAGTATGGTATCGTCCCCAGCACCCCTCTGTTGGTATGAAAGTATGGTATCGTCCCCAGCACCCCTCTGTTGGTATGAAAGCATGATATCGTCCCCAGCACCCCTCTGTTGGTATGAAAGTATGGTATAGTCCCCAGCACCCCTCTGTTGGTATGAAAGTATGGTATCGTCCCCAGCACCCCTCTGTTGGTATGAAGGTATGGTATAGTCCCCAGCACCCCTCTGTTGGTATGAAAGTATGGTATCGTCCCCAACACCCCTCTGTTGGTATGAAAGCATGGTATCGTCCCCAGCACCCCTCTGTTGGTATGAAAGCATGGTATCGTCCCCAGCACCCCTCTGTTGGTATGAAAGCATGATATCATCCCCAACACCCCTCTGTTGGTATGAAAGCATGGTATCCTCCCCAACACCCCACTGTTGGTATGAAAGCATGGTATCGTCCCCAACACCCCTCTGTTGGTATGAAAGCATGATATCATCCCCAATACCCCTCTGTTGGTATGAAAGTATGGTATCATCAGTTGGGGCAAATGTGTGAACACCATCCCGTACTGATAGCTCTAACCAAGTTTGAATCATTTCATATTCAAATTAGACAACTGATTCTCAAATGTGTGTGTTTTGGGCTGTGGTATCTTCATCTTTATTTCCTTGTGAGAGCGTGAAACTGATGTCAACTTTATAATTCTACCTAACTGAAGCATATATGCTTCTGAAGACATCCAGTAGGACATCTCAGCCAGTCGCATTATACTGACAATGGGTGAGCCGGTTATCCAACTCCCAAAATGCTGAGCGCCAAGCAGGAGTAGCAACTACCATTTTAAAAGGTTATGGTATGTCTCGGCCAGAGGACAGCACCCCAATTCTTCCTCAAAGGGCTGAGCATTCCTCTAGGCAAGTTACTGTATTACAGAGAATTACTGACTTACTTGCTGTAGATTCCACCTCCAATGGCCAGGATACAACAAGCCTGCACCACCAGTACCAGGTACATCTACAACAAAGAACATCCAACTGTAACTGACAGAAATTGGCGCCCGTCATTCAATGATCTTTATTACCATATTTGACCTAATAAGCACACCTGCTTCTATAAGTGCTGCCCCACCTTTTTACAGGGAATAAGGATGAGTGTGCAAATTGAAACAAATTGAAGTTCCTTATATTAATTACTGCACTGATATGCTAATGGAATCTTCCATATTTTAACCAAAGACTCTGGATTTTTTTTCTACATGAAAATATATGTAAATGGAAACAAGATGTTATTTTTTCAACCAAAATTTCAAATGGAAACTTTTCCTGACCATCTGAAGATGTTGGGCTAAAAATAGGTCAATGTCATTTGAAAACAGAAAGTTCTTGACATATTTGACCTCTGTGACCTGTGTCAAGTCATTCATAAAACGAAACTTTATTGTACCTCATGGCCAAATGTTTTTGTAGAAGTTAAACTTTGATGGATAGATGAAGGACATCCACTCCTGCATCATGCAATGATATAAGCTAACTGGCACTAATTGTAGGATACACGAGTTAAAAATGCTAAAAATGCTAAAAGATTAATGACAAACTCTCATTATATCTAATGCAACTAAAATGTACTAAATATACCTTAAAATAGGCATTTCTTTTAAAGACATCTGTTTATTTTGAAATGTTCCAGTTTATATCAATGTGTTACAGCTGTATGGTGGGGTAGAACTGGAGAATCAGTTTGTAACAGCTGTATGGTGGGGTAGAACTGGAGAATCAGTTTGTAACAGCTGTATGGTGGGGTAGAACTGGAGAATCAGTTTGTTACAGCTGTATGGTGGGGTAGAACTGGAGAATCAGTTTGTAATGTGTTACACCTGTATGGTGGGGTAGAACTGGAGAATCAGTTTGTTACAGCTGTATGGTGGGGTAGAACTGGAGAATCAGTTTGTAACATATAATATCAATGTGTTACAGCTGTATGGTGGGGTAGAACTGGAGAATCAGTTTGTTACAGCTGTATGGTGGGGTAGAACTGGAGAATCAGTTTGTTACAGCTGTATGGTGGGGTAGAACTGGAGAATCAGTTTGTTACAGCTGTATGGTGGGGTAGAACTGGAGAATCAGTTTGTAACATATATATATATAATGTCAATGTGTTACAGCTGTATGGTGGGGTAGAACTGGAGAATCGGTTTGTAACATATAATATCAATGTGTTACAGCTGTATGGTGGGGTAGAACTGGAGAATCAATGTGTCACAGCTGTATGGTGGAGTAGAACTGGAGAATCGGTTTGTAACATATATATATATATAATGTCAATGTGTTACAGCTGTATGGTGGGGTAGAACTGGAGAATCGGTTTGTAACAGCTGTACGGTGGGGTAGAACTGGAGAATCAGTTTGTTACAGCTGTATGGTGGAGTAGAACTGGAGAATCAGTTTGTCACAGCTGTATGGTGGAGTAGAACTGGAGAATCAGTTTGTTACAGCTGTATGGTGGAGTAGAACTGGAGAATCAGTTTGTAATGTGTTACAGCTGTATGATGGGGTAGAACAGGAGAATAAGTTTGTAATGTGTTACAGCTGTATGATGGGGTAGAACAGGAGAATCAGTTTGTAATGTGTTACAGCTGTATGGTGGGGTAGAACAGTAGAATCAGTTTGTAATGTGTTACAGCTGTATGGTGGGGTAGAACAGGAGAATCAGTTTGTAATGTGTTACAGCTGTATGGTGGGGTAGAACTGGAGAATCAGTTTGTTACAGCTGTATGGTGGGGTAGAACTGGAGAATCAGTTTGTAACATATAATATCAATGTGTTACAGCTGTATGGTGGGGTAGAACTGGAGAATCAGTTTGTAACATATAATATCAATGTGTTACAGCTGTATGGTGGGGTAGAACTGGAGAATCAGTTTGTTACAGCTGTATGGTGGGATAGAACAGGAGAATCAGTTTGTTACAGCTGTATGGTGGGGTAGAACTGGAGAATCAGTTTGTAACATATAATATCAATGTGTTACAGCTGTATGGTGGGGTAGAACTTGAGAATCAGTTTGTTACAGCTGTATGGTGGGGTAGAACTGGAGAATCAGTTTGTAACATATAATGTCAGTGTGTTACAGCTGTATGGTGGGGTAGAACTTGAGAATCAGTTTGTCACAGCTGTATGGTGGGGTAGAACTTGAGAATCAGTTTGTTACAGCTGTATGGTGGGGTAGAACTGGAGAATCAGTTTGTCACAGCTGTATGGTGGGGTAGAACTGGAGAATCAGTTTGTTACAGCTGTATGGTGGGGTAGAACTGGAGAATCAGTTTGTCACAGCTGTATGGTGGGGTAGAACTGGAGAATCAGTTTGTTACAGCTGTATGGTGGGGTAGAACTGGAGAATCAGTGTGTCACAGCTGTATGGTGGGGTAGAACTGGAGAATCAGTTTGTAACATATAATATCAATGTGTTACAGGTGTATGGTGGAGTAGAAGTGGAGAATCAGTTTGTAACATATAATATCAATGTGTTAATTACAGCTGTATGGTGGGGTAGAACTGGAGAATCAGTTTGTAACATATAATGTCAATGTGTTACAGCTGTATGGTGGGGTAGAACTGGAGAATCAGTTTGTAACATATTTTGTCTATAAACAAGGACTCACACGATGGAAAAATCCACGACGAGCTTCTTTGTCATCGAGGGTTAATGGTCTTCGGGCATTTTGGTTCCTTGACTGGCTGACTTGGTTCGGACGTGAGGCTGGGGTTGGATTTGAAGCAGGGGTAGAGTTGGAATTAGGGGTTGGATTTGCAGTTGGTTTGGGAGTTTTTGGTTTTGGAGGAATTGGACCTGCTTGGCTTGAACTGGGTGCAGAAGGTGGTTGAATCACAAAGATTCCAGGTTGAGCGGCTGCACCCTCAGTTGACGGGCCAGCTAAAGGAGGAGGCAGAGTTTCTACTGATGGTAAATCAGATGCGTAATTGTCAAAGACATATGGAGGTGGCACATCACCTATTGAAATAAACAAAATCAGTCTTACTAAAGCTTCACAAGCACGTTTAATACTGATGAAGTGAAGGACTGTTATACTGTATACATCATATGATAGTCACTGTGGTGTGTTATATGATACTGTGAGGTGTTATATGATACTGTGAGGTGTTATATGATACTGTGAGGTGTTATATGATACTGTGGTGTGTTATATGATACTGTGAGGTGTTATATGATACTGTGAGGTGTTATATGATACTGTGAGGTGTTATATGATACTGTGGTGTGTTATATGATACTGTGAGGTGTTATATGATACTGTGAGGTGTTATATGATACCGTGATGTGTTATATGATACTGTGGTGTGTTACATGATACTGTGGTGTGTTATATGATACTGTGGTGTGTTATATGATACTGTGAGGTGTTATATGATACTGTGAGGTGTTATATGACACTGTGGTGTGTTATATGATACTGTGGTGTGTTATATGATACTGTGAGGTGTTATATGATACTGTGAGGTGTTATATGATACTGTGGTGTGTTATATGATACTGTGAGGTGTTATATGATACTGTGGTGTGTTATATGATACTGTGAGGTGTTATATGATACTGTGGTGTGTTATATGATACTGTGAGGTGTTATATGATACTGTGAGGTGTTATATGATACCGTGATGTGTTATATGATACTGTGGTGTGTTACATGATACTGTGGTGTGTTATATGATACTGTGGTGTGTTATATGATACTGTGAGGTGTTATATGATACTGTGAGGTGTTATATGATACTGTGGTGTGTTATATGATACTGTGGTGTGTTATATGATACTGTGAGGTGTTATATGATACTGTGAGGTGTTATATGATACTGTGGTGTGTTATATGATACTGTGAGGTGTTATATGATACTGTGAGGTGTTATATGATACTGTGATGTGTTACTGTATATGATACTGTGATGTGTTATATGATACTGTGAGGTGTTATATGATACTGTGAGGTGTTATATGATACTGTGAGGTGTTATATGATACTGTGGTGTGTTATATGATACTGTGAGGTGTTATATGATACGGTGGGGTGTTATATGATACGGTGGTGTGTTATATGATACTGTGGTGTGTTATATGATACTGTGGTGTGTTATATGATACTGTGATGTGTTATATGATACTGTGGTGTGTTATATGATACTGTGAGGTGTTATATGATACTGTGAGGTGTTATATGATACTGTGAGGTGTTATATGATACGGTGGTGTGTTATATGATACCGTGGTGTGTTATATATGATACGGTGGGGTGTTATATGATACTGTGGTGTGTTATATGATACTGTGGTGTGTTATATGATACTGTGATGTGTTATATGATACTGTGAGGTGTTATATGATACGGTGGTGTGTTATATGATACGTGGGTGTATTTATACTGTGGTGTGTTATATGATACTGTGGTGTGTTAATGATACTGTGTGTGTTATATGATACTGTGGTGTGTTATATGATACTGTGATGTGTTATATGATACTGTGAGGGTGTTATATGATACGGTGTGTGTTATATGATACTGTGATGTGTTATATGATACTGTGAGGTGTTATATGATACTGTGAGTGTTTATATGATACCGTGATGTATACCGTGATGTGTTATATGATACTGTGATGTGTTATATGATACTGTGAGGTGTTATATGTGTATACTGTGGTGTTATTGATACTGTGAGGTGGTTATATGATACTGTGGTGTGTTAGTATTGTTATATGATACTGTGGTGTGTTATATGATACTGTGGTGTGTTATATGATACCGTGGTGTGTTATATGATACTGTGAGGTGTTATATGATACCGTGGTGTGTTATATGATACGGTGGTGTGTTATATGATACTGTGAGGTGTTTTATGATACTGTGGTGTGTTATATGATACTGTGAGGTGTTATATGATACTGTGAGGTGTTATATGATACTGTGAGGTGTTATATGATACTGTGGTGTGTTATATGATACTGTGAGGTGTTATATGATACTGTGGTGTGTTATATGATACTGTGAGGTGTTATATGATACTGTGGTGTGTTATATGATACTGTGAGGTGTTATATGATACTGTGAGGTGTTATATGATACTGTGAGGTGTTATATGATACTGTGGTGTGTTATATGATACTGTGGTGTGTTATATGATACTGTGAGGTGTTATATGATACTGTGGTGTGTTATATGATACTGTGAGGTGTTATATGATACTGTGATGTGTTATATGATATTGTGAGGTGTTATATGATACTGTGAGGTGTTATATGATACTGTGGTGTGTTATATGATACTGTGGTGTGTTATATGATACTGTGGTGTGTTATATGATACGGTGGGGTGTTATATGATACCGTGGTGTGTTATATGATAAGGTGGTGTGTTATATGATACAGTGGTGTGTTATATGATACTGTGGTGTGTTATATGATACTGTGGTGTGTTATATGATACTGTGGTGTGTTATATGATACTGTGGTGTGTTATATGATACTGTGAGGTGTTATATGATACTGTGGTGTGTTATATGATACTGTGGTGTGTTACATGATACTGTGAGGTGTTATATGATACCGTGATGTTTTATATGATACTGTGGTGTGTTATATGATACTGTGAGGTGTTATATGATACTGTGGTGTGTTATATGATACCGTGATGTATACCGTGATGTGTTATATGATACTCACTATGAGTCACTTGGTAATAAATCCCTGAATTTATTGCTTCCTCATAAGAAGGTGGTGGTGCTGAGGGATTGCTGGCCATTGTGTTAACGCGTCTGCAACACAAAGCAAAAGGTATATAACTTAAAATTCCACAGAAATTTCTATCATATACATGTAAATATATTCACAATGTAGCTATTGTAATGAACTGTGGAAGGAACTTATTGATATTAATTAAAGTATATATATCAACTAGAACTGTCATCCGGGGCCAACTCATACTTGAATATACTCATATTTATATGACAAGTACTAATTTTAATGGGAAACCATTACAGAAGTCCCAACGCCTTCCATATTCCCAAAGATGCAAATGTGGTCTCTATGCATAATACTAGATTTCAGCTGGATACAGTTCACCTGTACCTACTGATAACATGGTGACAATACAGACTTAAAAACTGTACATGACGTAGTCTGTGGTGAAAATAAGAAAAAACAAACCCAGAAAATACAAAACTTCAAGTTCACAGGGAAAAATCTCTGTCAAAAAGGGGCAACAACTGGCAATTAAACTTGATTTGAAACACTTTATTAAAATGCCAAGTTTATATCATTGATACATGATAGGGTGAGAGGGATTATAACTTGGGAGAGATGGAGAGTAACCTTATAACTCCCCTTTCCATCCCAGCTAACAGCTGAAAAGTTCTACAGGTGCAAGGATCACCAGTGGGGAGATAAAAGACTTGTTTTCTGTGAGACCTCACTTTTATGTACAGATTACATGATCAAATGTTATAAGGAGAAATGCTTACCAGGTATTATATGATATCCTGGAATATTATTTCTACTATCTTAGCATTAAATACTTGTATATTATTATCATGTTTGGTTTCCATCAGATGAACAGTGTAAATATGTTTTGTCTAATATATATATAAGGGCTATTAATGTATGCTGACTCAGAGGTAGGTAGGTATCTAACCATATAGAGGTTACACAATCAGTGGGTTGTAATGTTGGATATGGAATTCGAGGAAGTTATTTTTTTTAAGTTACAAAAGACACTAACTTTAGTGAGTGTCCTTTGTAACTTTTAAAAAATGACTGATGAGTGTGAAATAAAATCATGCGTTGTGTACATGACCTGTTTCTCCAACAAAAATATCAACTTGATCAAAAGGGTAACATGGCCAAGTCTTATTTCGCCTATGCAAATAAGGTGTATAGGTGACGGCCAGGGCCCGGTGATGTGACGTCATTGATTATTGATGACGTCAATAACAATTGCAGCTTGGGTCAAAGTTCCAATTCTTGACCGATCATTCAAATTCTTGACCAATCAATGGACCAGCAGGTTATATTCCATATATGTGGAAAGTTATACATGTATATCTATCTAACAGTCAGCACATTTATACAATGGCTTGAGAATGGATATATATATCAACAGTGTATTGTGGTAGATATATATATATAACCAACAACATTATTGATAATTGTCACAAGTCAGATCAACACACAAAAATGCAATAAATCACAATGATTGTGATAATAATACATTGTCAACGTAAATGGAACAAACTCTGATCGGGACCAGCAATGCAGTTTGTGGTGTACTCCAAGGTAGCTTACTTGGACCTCTCCTACAGTTCATTATATCTATATTAATGATTAGCCAGTTATTGTCAACTCTAGCTGAATGCAAGCTTATTTTTACATGCCAATGATCGATGGTTTAATATTATTTTCACACAGAGATTCTCTGGTTATGTCCTAAGAATTATCAAAATTTTTAGAATTTAGTCACGACTGGCCGATCGGTAATAAATTATCTCTTCACTTGAGTATAATGGAGGGTATATCCTTTTTAGGAAAAGTAAGCAATTTTATCCTTTTTGAAAACTCCTTTGCCATATGGTGGGCCAGTACTTAGAGCTAGTATTAATCTATGCGACAGGAAGAAAACTTGAAGTAAAATATCTTGCGTGTCTTAATGGATAAATACTTTTCTGAACAAACTGTGAAAAACATCCAGAAAGTTAATCTAATTAAGATTGGATAGGGTATAGGAACAATGGCTGGCTTTCATTCTGTACTATTCCAATGTCACTTTGACTATAAATGTACTTTGGTTTGGTTTATTTTGTTTAATGTCCTATTAACAGCCAGGGTAATTCAAGGACGTGCCAGGTTTTGGAGATGGAGGAAAGCCGAAGTACCCAGAGAAAAACCACTGGCCTACGGTCAGTATGTACCAGGCAGCTGCTCTGCATGCGAACTTGCAACCAAGAGGTAGAGAGCTAGTGATAAAGTGTCGGGACATCGTTGAACCACTCGGCCTCTGTGGCCCATCTACATTTATGCACGTACATCAGATATCTTGGTCTGAATTAAGGACTTGTAATTACTTTCCCAGAAGCAAATAAATTCTATTTTTGCAATTGTAGGATGTTTCTTGGCTCAATAAAAGCAACTTGGACAAACATTAGTGATTTTGGCTGGCTATTTTTAGCAACAATTTAGCTATACTTCTCCAACCTGATTATAGCCAAACTGGGAATTGAGGTACTGATACAGACAGATCACAAATTACTCAAACTAAGGAATCGATCCCGATGGACCTCGCACTCTAGACGGACATTCCAACCATTTGAAGCCTAACGTGTTACAGTACGCACAACGAGGAAATCAAGGAATATTTCCTTGTTCGGCGACTAGAACAACGTAATGAAATTTCGTTATTTTTTAACTTTTCAGCTTAACATAATTAGATGATACCTTACTAACACACAAGTACAGCTCCAGTAACCAGTTGCTGTATCTTCGTTGCTTCGTTGTTTGTTAGGCCTACCAACCTAGTCAACTAATCGGGTATTTCGCAATGAAAGTCTATCCCAGTCTGAACCAATCAAAATTCGTGTATTTTTAGTTTGGGGCATCGCCAACCATCGGAACACGTCGCGGTTTTTCATCCGTCTGGACTTGTTAAGGCACCCGTTATGTAATTATTCTATAAATAACTCTTAACAGACCGTATTCTCAACTCGATGACAATTAATAAAATATCACAAACAGAAATGGCTACTGACCTGGAGTTGAGTTATGTTATCCCTGATTAATTCCGCGATCGTATTTTGTTTTATTTTAAAAATTACACAACGGGTAACTTTGTAGCCGATAACACGCGATGAATTCCGATGGTGGTGTTAGACCAATTCTAAAAATATGTTATCTTTGATTGGTTGAGATTCATTTGCGAAATGTGATACCCGAATACCGAAGCGTAAAGAACAACAAGGCCTGACATTAGTTTGGGAACACAACGAAGATATCGCTGGCCTAAGGGAGTCTGGCTTGACGAGGTAAATGGAATGTCTAACTTTTGACAATTTGTACGATATACCAGTGCAGGGAAATGCCATGATAACGAGAGGAATTGGACCTAATCGGGCTCGAAAGTTTGTGAAATGTTTGTAATTCTTTCATAGTGTAAGCTTATAGCCTCATACGTACGTCGTATAACTAACTTGAAGCCTATTGCAGTAACTTAAATTATGCCTAATCCAATCCACATACAATATATACAAGCAGCTTTATTTATTGTCGAATATAAAGACCGTAAGCTTCAAAAGCTTGTATTTCAACAAAGAGGAGTAAAACTGTACAATTAACCGTTCCAGTAGAATATTAATAAAATAAACTTGTACATAATATAATTGCAGTAAACAGTTTGCATAAAATTATATGATATATACCTAAATTTATAAAATAGTTCAGTAGAATTTCTAGTAAGTAGCCTGAGTTTCCTCTGTCCCTGCATGACACCGTATGCATGTGTGACAGACATGGTGACATGCAGGGCCAGAGGAAACTCAGGCTAAGTTTTAAGATGATCACAAATTTTAGCAACATAATATGATGTTAGTCCAGTTTCCCGGTAGCTTGCTCAACCATGTCAAGGGCCCGGTCAGCTTATGTGTTGGTTATATCCATTCTAGCGGAGTCCACTGCGTCGTTGACACAATTGACCACGCTCCACACTGATAAAATTACAGACATATTTACCTATCAGTTCTAATAAATCAAAATTGAAAGATAAAAGCACAAAAACATAGGAAGCAGCATTGCATGCAGCTGACAGTTTAATTACACAGGATGAAAACATAGAAAGCTTTCCATCAGTCAGCAACCATGAGGCCACCATACGCATGGAGTCTGGGATTAAAATACAAAGATAAAGAAGAAAAAAATCGGGACCTGAGAATTCTATGCAAATAAGCGGGATATTCAAATAAGCGGTTTATACAAATAAGTGGGTTCCTCTGAATTATCATCAGCAAAGTTATAAAGTGTACTCTTTAACAAAATAAAATACTGTAGGGCATTAATGAATTTATCAAAAGTACATGTATGAAAATTACATGCAGACTGTTTGATGAGAATGTATATCTATACTTCTTTGATAATTCTGCTGTAAAAGTTCAAGGAGTAGTAGTGTGCAGCCATCCAGGATCGAACCTGTGACCCTCTGCTTATAATTACTGGTCTGGCGTGCTACCGACTGATCATGAGCTAAAGGGAAATTCCCCCTAGCCTGAAGCTAGAAGGCGTACATACAACTATGTAAAGTATTAAGATTAAAACCAGCCTGCTACTCCCTCCTTCAAATGTGTTCGCCGTCGAACACAAACTCAGGTTCTATCCCCAAGGAAGCCTCTTGCTTTCATTTGGAGTGGTCTGCGGCACCAATGTAAATGTTCAATGAGTAGCATGCGTAGTGTGTAGCCAGCTGGGATAGAACCTGCAACCCTTGGCTTACTGGTCTGCCGCTCTACCGACTGAGCTAAAGGGAAATTCACGCTAGCCCGAAGCTAGGAGGTGACCATATATTGAACTATATCAGTATTCACAATTAAAACTCGGCCTGCTACACTGCCATAGGGAACCAGATCAAGTACTTTTTTCAAAATCTAATGTTAAGTATCTTAAAATTCATTTGAAATTTTTCTGTCAGTATTAGTTTCTAGCCTATACAGTTCCAATACAAATGTAACTGAAAAGGGCTGATCGCTGTTGTGTAATTATATCACTACATAACACCCAGGTACAGTTGTTGTGTAATTATATCACTACATAACACCCAGGTACAGTTGTTGTGTAATTATATCACTACATAACACCCAGGTACAGTTGTTGTGTAATTATATCACTATATAACACCCAGGTACAGTTGTTGTGTAATTATATCGCTACATAACACCCAGGTACAGTTGTTGTGTAGTTATATCGCTACATAACACCCAGGTACAGTTGTTGTGTAGTTATATCACTATATAACACCCAGGTACAGTTGTTGTGTACAGCACTACATAACACCCAGGTACAGTTGTTGTGTAATTATATTTATATCACTACATAACACCCAGGTACAGTTGTTGTGTAATTATATCGCTACATAACATCCAGGTACAGTTGTTGTGTAGTTATATCACAATATAACACCCAGGTACAGTTGTTGTGTACAGCACTACATAACACCCAGGTACAGTTGTTGTCTAATTATATCACTACATAACACCCAGGTACAGTTGTTGTGTAATTATACTATATAACACCCAGGTACAGTTGTTGTGTAATTATATCGCTACATAACACCCAGGTACAGTTGTTGTGTAATTATATCGCTATATAACACCCAGGTACAGTTGTTGTGTAATTATATCGCTATATAACACCCAGGTATAGTTGTTGTGTAATTATATCGCTACATAACACCCAGGTACAGTTGTTGTGTAATTATATCACTATATAACACCCAGGTACAGTTGTTGTGTAATTATATCGCTACATAACATCCAGGTACAGTTGTTGTGTAATTATATCACTACATAACACCCAGGTACAGTTGTTGTGTAGTTATATCACTATATAACACCCAGGTACAGTTGTTGTGTACAGCACTACATAACACCCAGGTACAGTTGTTGTGTAGTTATATCGCTACATAACACCCAGGTACAGTTGTTGTGTAATTATATCACTACATAACACACAGGTACAGTTGATTTGTATAATGGTGCCTTAAAGATATAATGTCATTTTAGTACATGTTTTTAGCTCACCTGGACCGAAGGTCCGGTGAGCTTATGTCATAGCGCAGCGTCCGTCGTCCGTCCGTCGTCTGTCGTCCGTCCGTCCGTCGTCCGTCCGTCGTCCGTCCGTCGTCGTCAACATTTGCTTCAAATCGCTACTAGTCAAAAAGTTCTAACTGGATTTTGACCAAATTTGGCCAGAAACATCCTTGGCAGAAGGGGAACAGATTTTGCATAAATGGTGACTCTGACCCCCGAGGGGCCAAAGGGGCGGGGCCCAATAGGGGAAATAGAGGTAATTCCTTTAAATCGCTACTAGTCATAAAGTTATGAATGGATTTGAACCCAATTTGGTCTGAAACATCCTTGGGGGAAGGGGAACAGATTTTGCATAAATGGTGACTCTGACCCCCGAGGGGCCAAAGGGGCGGGGCCCAATAGGGGAAATAGAGGTAATTCCTCTGAATCGCTACTAGTCATAAAGTTATGAATGGATTTGAACCAAATTTAGTCAGAAATGTCCTTGGGGGAAGGGGAACAGATTTTGCATAAATGGTGACTCTGACCCTCGAGGGGCCAAAGGAGCGGGGCCCAATAGGGGAAATAGAGGTAATTCCTTTAAATCGCTACTAGTCATGAAGTTATGAATGGATTTGAACCCAATTTGGTCAGAAACATCCTTGGGGGAAGTGGAACAGATTTTGCATAAATGGTGGCTCTGACCCCCGAGGGGCCAAAGGGGCAGGGCCCAATATGGGAAATGGAGGTAATTCATTTAAATCGCTACTAGTCATAAAGTTATGAATGGATTTGAACCCAATTTGGTCTGAAACATCCTTGGGGGAAGGGGAACAGATTTTGCATAAATGGTGACTCTGACCCGCGAGGGGCCAAAGGGGCGGGGCCCAATAGGGGAAATAGAGGTAATTCCTTTAAATCGCTGCTAGTCATGCATAAAGTTATGAATGGATTTGAACCAAATTTAGTCAGAAATGTCCTTGGGGGGAAGGGGAACAGATTTTGCATGAATGGTGACTCTGACCCCCGAGGGGCCAAAGGGGCGGGGCCCAATACAGGAAATAGAGGTAATTTCTTTGAATCGCTACTCGTCATAAAGTTATGAATGGATTTGAACCCAATTTGGTCAGAAACATCCTTGGGGGTAGGGGAACAGATTTTGCATAAATGGTGACTCTGACCCCCGAGGGGCCAAAGGGGCGGGGCCCAATAGGGGAAATACAGGTAATTCCTTTAAATCGCTACTAGTTATTAAGTTATGAATGGATTTGAACCCAATTTGGTCAGAAACATCCTTCGGGGAAGGGGAACAGATTTTGCATAAATGGTGGCTCTGACCCCAAAGGGGCGGGGCCCAATAGGGGAAATAGAGGTAATTCCTTTAAATCGCTACTAGTCATAAAGTTATGAATGGATTTAACCCAATTTGGTCAGAAACATCCTTGGGGGAAGGGGAACAGATTTTGCATAAATGGTGGCTCTGACCCCAAAGGGGCCAAAGGGGCGGGGCCCAATAGGGGAAATAGAGGTAATTCCTTTAAATCGCTACTAGTCGTAAAGTTATGAATGGATTTGAACCCAATTTGGTCAGAAACATCCTTGGGGGGAGGGGAACAGATTTTGCATAAATGGTGACTCTGACCCCCGAGGGGCCCAATAGGGGAAATAGAGGTAATTCCTTTAAATCGCTACTAGTTATTAAGTTATGAATGGATTTGAACCCAATTTGGTCAGAAGCATCCTTGGAGGAAGGGGAACAGATTTTGCATAAATGGTGACTCTGACCCCAAAGGGGCCAAAGGGGCGGGGCCCAATAGGGGAAATAGAGGTAATTCCTTTAAATTGCTACTAGTAATAAAGTGATGAATGCATGTTCTAAAAACAATTCTTGAGGAGTTTCAGACCTTAGATAGTCTGGACTTCATTAATCTTTATCGCAGTTCCGATTCCCACACTATAACCATATATAGCATTGTTTGAGATTTACAAATAAAACAAATTGAATATGAACATTATTTTGACATTTGGTCTAATTCAACCAGGTGAGCGATACAGGCCCCATGGGCCTCTTGTTCTTATTCTAGTATTGTTGTCATTATTTTAATTGTAAATACAATAAAGTTATTATACAGTTAAAACAGCTGTAACTCCTTTGTGATATCTTTATAACTGTTTGTGTTTTAGACAATGACCAGTGTTCCCTCAGCTCCACCACCATCTTATGATGAAGTGATAACATCAGGATCATATTACCCACAGACACCAGTAAACTTTCAGAGTAAGTAATCTATATAACTCTTCATAATATCTTATACTCCAATGCAATCTAATCAAAATTAGACTTGTAATTTCCACTCCTCCGCTCTGCGATACACTGCAATACAAGATCTAATGATACCCCTTAGAAGGTCATCTCAGAATGACCTTAATTGGAGCTCAGCCAATCAACGCACTGTCTATGAAATTGTCGGTGTGATTTAAATTTCATTCTTTGGAAGTACGAATACTTACATAGAATTCCTGAGGTATTCCGATTCCTTTCGATAGCAACAGTAAACAACATGTCTTCAAATACTTCAGCTCACCAAGATACCTCAACAAATTAATAATTTAACAAACGTTTTCTGTCCGTTTGGTTTTTCCATCATCATGCATGCAAGAGATAGACAGTGAAGGCAACAGTGTTGTGAAAAAAAAGTTTGAAAGGGATTACTGTATAATTATAATGTGTACAGTAAGGATTTTCGAAATTCAGTTGGCAACACATGTACATCTGTCCTGTCAACGAGATATTGTTTAATCGTTTTCTGTTCTTCTTTCAATATTAAAAACGTCCAGAGGATTAACAATATTTTTCATTACCATGGCCATTAACATAATGCAGTTATGTTTGCGAAATTTTGTGTACATGTATTTCAGATCAAACGCTGAATTGAATTGCAAATACTAAGGAGACGCAACCGAAGGCTCGTATAAAACTCTTTGTCATTGGTTGATTAATGACGTCATTGACCAGTTTTTGTAGGCTTATATTTGAAGCTCAAAGGTCATGCTGAGATGACCTTCTACAGGGTATCATTAGATCTTGTATTGAAGTGTATCGTAAAGTATTGTAGAGGTGCGGAAATTACAAGTCTAATTTAAATTAGATTTACTCCAGTGATTATGTAATGTGTTTGAAAGTGCAATAATCTTTATGATAAAACTGTCTTGGTGGAGATCGAGGTACAATTTATTCATCATTTGTGGCAAGGTTACAATTTTACAGACAACCCTTTGGTAATTGATCCTGCTTACAATCATTTCTCTTACAGTTACAAGTTATTGATTACAAGCCATTCAGAGACAAACAGACACCTTTATGTCAAATGGAACTTGTATTTATTGATTTGTAATGTATGTACCTGATGAGGAGATAGGATACTTTCGATAGTATATATTGCTACCTTGACGGAAGCTAGCTAGGTCGTATATATACTGTTGTGTGTTGTTCACCTGAAGGTTATAGATATTTAAACCTGTTGTAATTGAACTTTATTGAATATATGTACTGTTGTGGGATTACACAACATACCAAATTAAGCAAAAAAAATGTTGTGAACACTTTGTCGGAATATCGTGCTGATATCGTCAATACAGATGTGCAATTGTGTGTTGCACACAATTACACAATTGTGAAGTTTAGTACAATTGAATTGCATAATCTATGTTGCTCAATGACAATATTACTGAATGTGTGGTGTTATAGTGTTTTTTGTTAAATAATATGTTTGATTTTCCTTAACTATACACATAGCTATAATTTGAACTATTGAACTGTTAAAATGAATATTGCATGGTCATGTGCTAACTATTGAACACTGTGTGACATTTCAGAATTTAGTCCTTCCCTTTCAAGCTTATCACTGATCATGATATGTCAGATGTCAACACTACCAGACAACAATCTTCTAGGCCTATAGCAAAGTTGAGATTTCAGTGATTCTAGGTGTGTTTTAGTGATTATGTAATAAAACAAGTATATCATGGGTGTCTGTGTAATAGTCCAGGATATTTCACCCTCAGTACTGGTTATTGGCCGATGTTCTATTGCAATCGGCCTTTGACCTTGTGCAATATAGAACATCAGCCCGATTACCAGTATCTTAATTGTGTCAAATGTTCTGGACTATTGCACAGACACCCATGATATAGAGAATACATGGTCAGTGGCTTAAAATATAAACTGTATTTTGGCGAGGGTAAAGAAAGAAAGTGGCAAGCCACTTTTGTCTTTCTGCCCAGAGTCTCTTTATCCTGTACCACTCATGACATTAACATTTAATTCAAAGATGTTCCTAAAATGTTCACCTGAACAATGTTGCTTTCTGACACTCTTTGGCGCACGAAAACATGCAATTAGCTTTTTAAGTGAAACTAGGTCAGATGACGTAATTAAGCTTTAAAGTATTCCACGGGAAAAATATAGTTCCCAACTTTTTCAGCTGAGCCAATGACTTCTTCATCTCACTGGATTGAACTTGACAGAAAGAAAAATGAACATAGTAATTTCCAACATTTGTTCAAGTCATTGAGGGATATAATTAATTCCCTGACATATAGACATTCAGATACTGGACATTCAGTACCGGCCGGATTAACGTTAGCATTTGAGGAATTAGAACTTACTGGACAAGGATTTGGACACATGTTTGAACTATGGTGGGTAGATAGTATATTAGAGTAGTTTCCTTGTTGATTCTCAGTGATGGCACTGTAATTAATAATGGATTTGACATTTTTGTGCCCACTTATTTTGATGTTACTAGAGGTCATAAGATAGATGTTTGTTAGGCCTATTTAACATCTTAGTACATAATTCATAAATAAAAAAAAACTTAGGCTGTGTACATCATGTAACTGTTAATAGACTGATTCGTCCTTCAGTTGATTTTTTTCAAAGTTTACAATCAGCTTTATTGATTCAGAAGTATATCAATAATCTTCCACAAACATTTAAGAAATAGGGAAAGAACTATACTCAGCTATTGGAAAGTTTTCAGCAGATAAATATGTTATATGTTTTCTTAAATATATATATAGAATAGGAATAACCAGATTAAGACATTTTATTTGATACAAATGTAGCTGTCTGACTCTAAAATTCAATTTCAAATACCTTATTTTATTACCTCAGACCCTAACTTTTCTCAGGGCCCTGTGTAGTTTTGCTGACTATGCCTCTTGCGTCAGACAGAATTCTTTGGGATTCTCATTCATAATGTTGTGACCGTATTTTTGTCTCTGTAATTTTCTGTCTACACTGCCTATAATAGATCTTAGAGAGGTAGGTTCATATTCCCCGCCGTCCTTTTTTCAGACTGCAATCAAAATTGGCCTAGTAATGAATCTAATTCATCATGTGGAATGTTGTGTAAGTCTCTATAGACTCGTTCCTTCATAGCTAAAGATTTCTTGACAAGAGCGATATCATGCAATGTTTTTTTCATACAAATGGTATATCATGGTATTTTCATTTTTTTGTTTTCAATGTAACTTTCTATTTCTTTCATATCGATGTTTACAAATTGTTCATTATCTTGCGCTGTTTTGGGTGATGACGGCGAATATAGGGTTCTGATATAGCGGTGTTGTTGACGTCATTCATGTCCGAGTGCCCGTGTATGTCATCCATGTTGGCGTTAAGGCCTCATACTTCCCAAAGCTTTAAATTAATAATACTTCATAAAAGGTAAAATTACAGGTAAATTCAGGTTGATGTATTTCAAATAGACTGTTTCTCTTCTTACAGCATTCAAAGTCCCTTCACTCTAGATACATGAACAGGTTTCTGTTGGCTGATTGGTTTTGATTGTAGAATAATCTTATTCAGTGTAATCACCTTGTAAATTGTTGTGTTTTGATGTTTATTTTGTTGCATAACATATAATCAAGGGGATATTTGGTATATGATGACACCTGACATTTTAATTTTCAGTGGTGAGTACTAGTAAATGATGAGGTCTCATGGAGCCCCATTGAATCAAAATGCAAGTCACTCTTAAAATCCTAGATAGATCAGTTTACGTCCAGTTTGATGTAGGATATATTACAACTACGTATACAATCCTTTATTATCAATATAATTCTGAACCTTCCAACATTCCATGTAGTCAATTTCTAGGTCTATATCAAACATGGAAGCCATCACATACATTTATTTTGGTCACCCATTGTGCACATGATACTCAAACATACATTTTATCGTGAATGTATTGTCCAGACTGTACATTTTATCGTGAATGTATTGTCCAGACTGTACATTCTATAGTGAATGTATTGTCCAGACTGTACATTCTATAGTGAATGTATTGTCCAGACTGTACATTTTATAATGAATGTATTGTCCAGACTGTACATTTTATAGTGAATGTATTGTCCTGACTGTACATTTTATCGTGAATGTATTGTCCTGACTGTACATTTTATCGTGAATGTATTGTCCTGACTGTACATTTTATCGTGAATGTATTGTCCAGACTGTACATTATATCGTGAATGTATTGTCCAGACTGTACATTTTATCGTGAATGTATTGTCCAGACTGTACATTTTATCGTGAATGTATTGTCTAGACTGTACATTTTATCGTGAATGTATTGTCCAGACTGTACATTTTATCGTGAATGTATTGTCCAGACTGTACATTTTATCGTGAATGTATTGTCCAGACTGTACATTCTATAGTGAATGTATTGTCCAGACTGTACATTCTATAGTGAATGTATTGTCCAGACTGTACATTCTATAGTGAATGTATTGTCCAGACTGTACATTCTATAGTGAATGTATTGTCCAGACTGTACATTTTATCGTGAATGTATTGTCCAGACTGTACATTTTATCGTGAATGTATTGTCCAGACTGTACATTCTATAGTGAATGTATTGTCCAGACTGTACATTCTATAGTGAATGTATTGTCCAGACTGTACATTTGATCGTGAATGTATTGTCCAGACTGTACATTTTATCGTGAATGTATTGTCCAGACTGTATATTTTATCGTGAATGTATTGTCCAGACTGTATTATCACACCACTCATTGTGTGATTCCACAACTTTACAATGAGTGATATATTAATAATAAAATTATCTAATCATGAAAGCAAATACATCACTGTTTCTGATTCCTATTCGTTGCCATTTTGTATAGCTTACACTGTCTTTTTTGTTTATTTCTATAGGTGATGCACCCCCTCCTTACTTCTATGATCTCAGTTATCCACCGGTAGACACACAGCCCCTACCCCCGGGGCCTTCAGCTGGAGGTGCCTGTGCTGAACCTGACATCTTTATAGTTAGGCCTCCATCCTCTAGCTCACACCAATCCAATCAAATCCTTCCAAAACCAAGTACTCTAAGTCCAGCTGCGAATCCCACCCCGGATTCTGACCGAACCCATTCTCCTAATCCAGCCCCCGGTCAAAGCCAGCCACAGAACCAAAATGCTTGCACACCATCTTTTAAGGACAAGAAAGTTATTCTTGGCTTTTTCCAATGTGTGAGTCGGTTTTTAATTATCTTTCACAACTACATTTGTACGTGTATTGTAGTTTTTAGCTGTTATATGTGTAGGAAATTAAAAAGGGTTTTATTTCAGATTGATTTTCTTAAGTATTTTTATTTCTGTGAGCCTTTGCAAGAAAAATTCAAACTTTGAGATGAGTTTCATAAAATTTCCTATGAAATTAATTTTATTTTTCGCACTTTGACATGTTTTGGGTTGAAAATTTCTAAGTTTTGCAATCTATCATGCACTCATTGAAAGTGATATATTTTATAGGGTTTACACATGTACAATGAATGCAATTAAATTGGTTTATTACATTTTCTTAACTTGCGACATGTTTTGGACTTTGGCTATGTGTTTTGTTTAGCTACATTTACGTAAAGTTTGAATTCACAAACATGTTTTTTTATTTCACCTACTTAAATACTGACGCTTTTATTTCCAAACATACAACAAAAAACACCCAGGTTTGTAACTTTTGTCTGTATTCTCATACTATAGGTGAGTGTGTTTTAGTTTGTCACTTGCATTTGGTCTATATATATACTATATGAGGGATCACTTCTATATGATAATACCATGGGTGTTTAGGTTTAAATACTTTTTGAGAGGTGTTTTAGTGGTAGGTTAGTTATTTTTGTTGGACAATTCATATATATGTTTACATATAATTACGTATGTAACAGCCATCGATATATATCCTTTATGGAGTACCTGTCTTCTCTTCTTTAAAAAACATCTGCATAGCATGAGATGTTAGTGGTGTGTACTTTCATTCCTGGTTTGGAGCTTTCAAATTATTTCGTGGGTGCAGACATTCATGGTAAGCCCATGCAACAATAATATAACAATTATCTATTTGTGGCTCCATAGCAACCACAAAAAATAATGAAAGTTTCTACACAATGAACGTTTCTTGTTATACAGTATTTACTACAGCTGGTGTATACTTTGTTGTTATACAGTATTTACTACAGCTGGTGTATACTTTGTTATTATACAGTATTTACTACAGCTGGTGTATACATTGTTGTTATACAGTATTTACTACAGCTGGTGTATACATTGTTATTATACAGTATTTACTACAGCTGGTGTATACTTTGTTGTTATACAGTATTTACCACAGCTGGTGTATACATTGTTGTTATACAGTGTTTACTACAGCTGGTGTATACATTGTTGTTATACAGTATTTACTACAGCTGGTGTATACGTTGTTGTTATACAGTATTTACTACAGCTGGTGTATACTTTGTTATTATACAGTATTTACTACAGCTGGTGTATACATTGTTGTTATACAGTATTCACTACAGCTGGTGTATACTTTGTTGTTATACAGTATTTACTACAGCTGGTGTATACTTTGTTGTTATACAGTATTTACTACAGCTGGTGTATACATTGTTGTTATACAGTATTTACTACAGCTGGTGTATACGTTGTTATTATACAGTATTTACTACAGCTGGTGTATACTTTGTTGTTATACAGTATTTACCACAGCTGGTGTATACATTGTTGTTATACAGTGTTTACTACAGCTGGTGTATACATTGTTGTTATACAGTATTTACTACAGCTGGTGTATACTTTGTTGTTATACAGTATTTACTACAGCTGGTGTATACATTGTTGTTATACAGTATTTACTACAGCTGGTGTATACGTTGTTGTTATGCAATATTTACTACAGCTGGTGTATACATTGTTGTTATACAGTGTTTACTACAGATATAGGTTGTTGTTATACAGTATTTACTACAGCTGGTGTATACTTTGTTGTTATACAGTATTTACTACAGCTGGTGTATACATTGTTATTATACAGTATTTACTACAGCTGGTGTATACTTTGTTGTTATACAGTATTTACTACAGCTGGTGTATACTTTGTTGTTATACAGTATTTACTACAGCTGGTGTATTTATTGTTGTTATACAGTATTTACTACAGCTGGTATATACATTGTTGTTATACAGTATTTACTACAGCTGGTGTATACATTGTTGTTATACAGTATTTACTACAGCTGGTGTATACGTTGTTATTATACAATATTTACTACAGCTGGTGTATACTTTGTTGTTATACAGTATTTACTACAGCTATAGGTTGTTGTTATACAGTATTTACTACAGCTGGTGTATACATTGTTATTATACAGTATTTACTACAGCTGGTATATACGTTGTTGTTATACAGTATTTACTACAGCTGGTATATACGTTGTTGTTATACAGTATTTACTACAGCTGGTGTATACATTGTTGTTATACAGTATTTACTACAGCTGGTGTATACATTGTTGTTATACAGTATTTACTACAGCTGGTGTATACATTGTTGTTATACAGTATTTACTACAGCTGGTGTATACATTGTTATTATACAGTATTTACTACAGCTGGTATATACATTGTTATTATACAGTATTTACTACAGCTGGTATATACGTTGTTGTTATACAGTATTTACTACAGCTGGTGTATACATTGTTGTTATACAGTATTTACTACAGCTGGTGTATACATTGTTGTTATACAGTATTTACTACAGCTGGTATATACATTGTTGTTATACAGTATTTACTACAGCTGGTATATACATTGTTGTTATACAGTATTTACTACAGCTGGTATATACGTTGTTGTTATACAGTATTTACTACAGCTGGTATATACTTTGTTGTTATACAGTATTTACTACAGCTATAGGTTGTTGTTATGCAGTATTTACTACAGCTGGTGTATACATTGTTGTTATACAGTATTTACTACAGCTGGTATATACATTGTTGTTATACAGTATTTACTACAGCTGGTATATACTTTGTTGTTATACAGTATTTACTACAGCTATAGGTTGTTGTTATACAGTATTTACTACAGCTGGTATATACTTTGTTGTTATACAGTATTTACTACAGCTATAGGTTGTTGTTATACAGTATTTACTACAGCTGGTATATACGTTGTTATTATACAGTATTTACTACAGCTGGTGTATACGTTGTTGTTATACAGTATTTACTACAGCTGGTGTATACTTTGTTGTTATACAGTATTTACTACAGCTGGTATATACGTTGTTGTTATATATACAGTATTTACTACAGCTGGTATATACGTTGTTGTTATACAGTATTTACTACAGCTGGTGTATACTTTGTTGTTATACAGTATTTACTACAGCTGGTATATACGTTGTTGTTATACAGTATTTACTACAGCTGGTATATACGTTGTTGTTATACAGTATTTACTACAGCTGGTGTATACTTTGTTGTTATACAGTATTTACTACAGCTGGTGTATACGTTGTTATTATACAGTATTTACTACAGCTGGTGTATACTTTGTTGTTATACAGTATTTACTACAGCTGGTGTATACTTTGTTGTTATACAGTATTTACTACAGCTGGTGTATACATTGTTGTTATACAGTATTTACCACAGCTGGTGTATACTTTGTTATTATACAGTATTTACTACAGCTGGTGTATACTTTGTTGTTATACAGTATTTACTACAGCTGGTGTATACTTTGTTGTTATACAGTATTTACTACAGCTGGTGTATACTTTGTTGTTATACAGTATTTACTACAGCTGGTGTATACATTGTTGTTATACAGTATTTACCACAGCTGGTGTATACTTTGTTGTTATACAGTATTTACTACAGCTGGTGTATTTATTGTTGTTGTTATACAGTATTTACTACAGCTGGTATATACATTGTTGTTATACAGTGTTTACCACAGCTGGTGTATACTTTGTTGTTATACAGTATTTACTACAGCTGGTGTATACATTGTTGTTATACAGTATTTACTACAGCTGGTGTATACATTGTTGTTATACAGTATTTACTGCAGCTGGTGTATACTTTGTTGTTATACAGTATTTACTACAGCAGGTGTATACTTTGTTTTTATACAGTATTTACTACAGCTGGTATATACGTTGTTGTTATACAGTATTTACTACAGCTGGTGTATACATTGTTGTTATACAGTATTTACTACAGCTGGTGTATACTTTGTTGTTATACAGTATTTACTACAGCTATAGGTTGTTGTTATACAGTATTTACTACAGCTGGTGTATACATTGTTATTATACAGTATTTACTACAGCTGGTGTAATACATTGTTATTATACAGTATTTACTACAGCTGGTGTATACATTGTTGTTATACAGTATTTACTACAGCTGGTATATACGTTGTTGTTATACAGTATTTACTACAGCTGGTATATACTTTGTTGTTATACAGTATTTACTACAGCTATAGGTTGTTGTTATGCAGTGTTTACTACAGCTATAGGTTGTTGTTATACAGTATTTACTACAGCTATAGGTTGTTGTTATGCAGTGTTTACTACAGCTATAGGTTGTTGTTATACAGTGTTTATTACAGCTATAGGTTGTTGTTATGCAGTGTTTACTACAGCTGGTGTATATTTTATTATACAGTATTTACTACAGCTGGTGTATATTTTGTTATACAGTATTAATATAGCTGGTGTATACGTTTTTGTAGATCTACCTAATCCTCTTGGTACAGGCAGTGAGTGCACTGGCAGCTTCCGCTGGATTCTATAGCAAGTAAGTCAGCCTCCTTCTGTGATTATCATATAATGATGTCACAGAGAGGGAACCAAGGGAGGAAGGGAAAGATGAATGTCAGATCTGGTAAAGATGGGAACAGAGAGAGGGAACCGAGGGAGGAAGAGAAAGATGAATGTCAGATGTTGTAAAGATGAGAACAGAGAGAGGGAATCGAGGGAGGAAGAGAAAGATGAATGTCAGATCTGGTAAAGATGGGAACAGAGGGAGGGAACCAAGGGAGGAAGGGAAAGATGAATGTCAGATCTGGTAAAGGTGGGAACAGAGAGAGGGAACCGAGGGAGGAAGGGAAAGATGAATGTCAGATGTGGTAAAAGGTGGGAACAGAGAGAGGGAACCGAGGGAGGAAGAGAAAGATGAATGTCCGATGTTGTAAAGATGGAAACAGAGAGAGGGAACCATTGAAGGAAGGGAAAGATGAATGTCAGATGTGGTTAAGGTAGGAACACAGAGAGGGAACCGAGGGAGGAAGGGAAAGATGAATGTTAGATGTTGTAAAGATGAGAACAGAGAGTGGGAACTGAGGGAGGAAGAGAAAGATGAATGTTAGATGTTGTAAAGATGAGAACAGAGAGTGGGAACTGAGGGAGGAAGAGAAAGATGAATGTTAGATGTTGTAAAGATGAGAACAGAGAGTGGGAACTGAGGGAGGAAGGGAAAGATGAATGTTAGATGTTGTAAAGATGAGAACAGAGAGTGGGAACTGAGGGAGGAAGAGAAAGATGAATGTAGGATGTTGTAAAGATGGGAACAGAGAGAGGGAACCGAGGGAGGAAGGGAAAGATGAATGTCAGATGTGGTAAAAGGTGGGAACAGAGAGAGGGAACTGAGGGAGAAGGAGGAATTGAAGGTTAACAAAAGGCACTCTCAGTATATTATTTCCGATAAGATAAAGATAGAGAATTTCTGTTTTGCAGATACTGCTTAAATAGCTTTTTACTTTGATTTTTCAGTGATTACCTCAGATATTCGCTGGATTCAGGAAATTCTGGACCAAGAAATGCATCCATGTATGTAATGTACTCATCCTCACATACAGGAAACAACCTGTGTACTATATATATAATCACGGAGATGTTCATATACTTGTTTTGGTATATAGTGTCTGGTATTAAGTTTAGCAATTAATTGATTTTCTGTTGATAATTACATTAATGAACAGTGCACCCATAGTATTATGCAATTGAAACATTGTACATTGAAGTTAAAATTGAACATGTATGTCATTTAGTGAGAAAAGTACAATGTAGTTTACTTTTGAAATATGAGTATTGCAATACACATGGATATAACAAATTACAGTGGAATGTCTCTAAACCAATCATGCATGGTATATGAATATTTGGCCGGTTTAGAGAGGGTTCGGATTGGAAAACGGTTCCTTTTGAACTGGTTTGGATGAGGGGATAACAGATGACAGTGTTTTTATGAAGCAGTGTTAATATTATGGAAGTTAATGAAACAATAAAATTCTGACCTTATGAAATTAAACTAATTAAATAAAGTTCTTACACTGATTTCAAATGTATACCATATACATTGTATATCATTTCACAGTGCAGACATTGGCACTGAGCTGTAACAGGCCTGTCACTACACCTCTCTGCCTATGGGGCACGATATTTCATCGCAAACTAGAGAGGGCTTACTTAAATAAGATAAATATATTTAAACATTAACCATTTTCCTAAGGTCGGTATTCAGGAAATTGATATTGCATCATAAGATGACGCCCGATCTATCAGTAATGTCTTGATCTTGTGTGTATTTGCCCTCTGCATAATAACAAATACTAGTGGTCATGTAAACTAGACATGAAACTCTGGCTTTCTAGCTCTGTGTGTTTAGTAATGGTAAACAGACAGTTCCACTTTGATGACACAGTGATTTGGCTTCCTTTAGTCCACTTTAGTTAGTACACAATCAAATCATAATGCTCGTTAGTCGTTGGTGGTGGTACCAATTTATGTACTATACATGTATGCATTTCAATGACAAACTAAGTCTTGATTACCCCTAATCATTTTCCTGGTGAAATAAGTTTCTCAGCTTCCTTGAAAAAAGCAAGTGAATTTGATATTGGGTCTGTAGCATGCTTAGGTGAAAGACTACCATGTTTGTTCAAATGAATGACGTTCACATACATTCAAGGTCATAGGTTAAAATCTTTAAAAAAAAATCTTCTTCTTAATAAATCAAGATTCCCAGTTACCTGATATTGGGCCTGTGGCATCATACTGGGGTAAAAGACTACCATGAATGACCTTGAACTACATTCAACGTCACAGGGATCAATTACAATGTATGCTAAAATCTTGGAAATAAAATTTCTTCATGACAAAGAGACACATAGACCTGATATTGAGCCAGTAGTCTGCTGGAATGAAGGGCTACAGCATTATTTGAATGCATAAACCTAGCCTACACTAATTTTCCTGATACATTTAAATAAAGTGGTTATCAGCTTATATGTAGTATCTGCACAAATGACCTCAATAAACTTCCATGTTGCTTTAGAAGCTTGTGAGCGATATAGGCCCAATGAATCTTTTTTTAATGTATTTGGGATCATTTCTTTGTTTAAAAACAGAGGTCTGTGTTGTGGAGTCATTGTTGTTGCCTGGATCACAAAAGACTTAAGGAGACGGAATAAGCTAGTTTGTATCATCTTTATGATTGTATTGGTAAGTTAACATTTTTGACTCCAACCTACTACTATTTATTTGTTTTCTCTGGTGCACATTATTGTACATGCCTATCAACATGTGTTCATAGCCAGTTCTGTTCTCTCTGATCTGTGTGACTGGCAAAGTGTTTTTCCTAACAAAACTTTCATTAAATTGATCTATTTTCATCAATCAAAACCTTTGCTTGTATAAATCGGCCAACAGTTACCTCAATAATTCAATGAAAACCTTTGCTTGTTTAAATCTGCCAACAGTTACCTTAATAATTCAATGAAAACCTTTGCTTGTTTAAATCGGCCAACAGTTACCTTAATAATTCAATGAAAACCTTTGCTTGTTTAAATCGGCCAACAGTTACCTTAATAATTCAATGAAAACCTTTGCTTGTTTAAATCGGCCAACAGTTACCTTAATAATTCAATGAAAACCTTTGCTTGTTTAAATCGGCCAACAGTTACCTTAATAATTCAATGAAAACCTTTGCTTGTTTAAATCGGCCAACAGTTACCTTAATAATTCAATGAAATCTTTGCTTGTTTCAGACCTTAGTACTTTCCTATGCAGCAATGATTTTGGCCTGGTCAGTATTGTTTAAGTACTGTCATCATCCCCTGATCATGATGTTTAGGGGACATGATGTTATGATGAGATGTTTAGGGAATAAAGAGATATGTTATATAATGAGATGTTTAGGGGATATAAAGATCTGTTATATAAGATGTTTAGGGGATATAGAGATCTGTGATATGATGAGATGTTTAGGGGATATAGAGATCTGTTATATGATGAGATGTTTAGGGGATATAGAGATCTGTGATATGATGAGATGTTTAGGGGATATAGAGATCTGTTATATGATGAGATGTTTAGGGGATATAGAGATCTGTTATATAATGAGATGTTTAGGAGATATAGAGATCTGTGATATGATGAGATGTTAAGGGGATATAGAGATCTGTGTTATGGTGAGATGTTTAGGGGATATAGAGATCTGTTATATAATGAGATGTTTAGGGGATATAGAGATCTGTTATATAAGATGTTTAGGGGATATAGAGATCTGTGATATGATGAGATGTTTAGGGGATATAGAGATCTGTTATATGATGAGATGTTTAGGGGATATAGAGAGCTGTGATATAAGATGTTTAGGGGATATAGAGATATGTGATATGATGAGATGTTAAGGGGATATAGAGATCTGTTATATAATGAGATGTTTAGGGGATATAGAGATCTGTGATATAATGAGATGTTTAGGGGATATAGAGATCTGTGATATGATGAGATGTTTAGGGGATATAGAGATCTGTTATATAATGAGATGTTTAGGGGATATAGAGATCTGTGATATAAGATGTTTAGGGGATATAGAGATCTGTTATATGATGAGATATTTAGGGGATATAGAGATCTGTGATATGATGAGATATTTAGGGATATAGAGATCTGTGATATAAGATGTTTAGGGGATATAGAGATCTGTTATATGATGAGATATTTAGGGGATATAGAGATCTGTGATATGATGAGATATTTAGGGATATAGAGATCTGTGATATGATGAGATGTTTAGGGGATATAAAGATCTGTTATATGATGAGATGTTTAGGGATATAGAGATCTGTTATATAATGAGATGTTTAGGGGATATAGAGATCTGTTATATAATGAGATGTTTAGGGGATATAGAGATCTGTTATATGATGAGATGTTTAGGGGATATAGAGATCTGTTATATAATGAGATGTTTAGGGGATATAGAGATATGTTATATAAGATGTTTAGGGGATATAGAGATCTGTTATATGATGAGATGTTTAGGGGATATAGAGATCTGTGATATGATGAGATATTTAGGGATATAGAGATCTGTGATATGATGAGATGTTTAGGGGATATAAAGATCTGTTATATGATGAGATGTTTAGGGATATAGAGATCTGTTATATAATGAGATGTTTAGGGGATATAGAGATCTGTTATATAATGAGATGTTTAGGGGATATAGAGATCTGTGATATGATGAGATGTTTAGGGGATATAGAGATCTGTTATATAATGAGATGTTTAGGGGATATAGAGATCTGTGATATAAGATGTTTAGGGGATATAGAGATCTGTTATATGATGAGATATTTAGGGGATATAGAGATCTGTGATATGATGAGATATTTAGGGATATAGAGATCTGTGATATGATGAGATGTTTAGGGGATATAAAGATCTGTTATATGATGAGATGTTTAGGGATATAGAGATCTGTTATATAATGAGATGTTTAGGGGATATAGAGATCTGTTATATAATGAGATGTTTAGGGGATATAGAGATATGTTATATAAGATGTTTAGGGGATATAGAGATCTGTTATATAATGAGATGTTTAGGGGATATAAAGATCTGTTTCATAGGATGTTTAGGGATATAGAGATCTCTTATATGGTGAGATGTTTAGGGGATATAGAGATCTGTTATACAAAAAAATCTTGTTACATTTGACAGACTGTGAATGTAAGACATGATGTTCATTAAAGTTTTTATTGCTTATTTCAGTGGTGTTGGCAATACTAGTCCATTGATCTTTATTGGAATAGTTAGTGCCCATAGTATTTTGATGCAGATATTTATTCACCAAGAAAAGGTATGTACCAGTACTTGTATACTGTTTTATATGACCTTGGAGTGTGGAATATTTAACCAATCCTTCCTTTTATCACAATAGCATTTATAAATCATATAGATATATTGAGTCTCAATATCATTTGATGGTATGAAGTACAAATGTCATTATATTTTGTTATAGTGTCTGTAAGAAGCTTACTGATCTAAAAATCTTATTCAAACATTACATTTACATACTGGTAGTATGGGGATCGGGGGGGTCTCTGTTCTCTATGAGATTTAAAAGACTGTCATCGTGTATGTCTTCAAACCTAGAAGTCATGTTTAAGTCAACCGATGTTTACAAACAGACGACAAGTAGTGTAGTCACTGTCATTTGTACATTTGTTATTAGGCGTGTTCGATTGGGCAGCACGTGACCGGGCAACAGTTCATGGGTAGCATGTTTTAGCATTCATCTTTTGGGAAAACAGTCAAATTTGGTTAATATCCATTTATATAGTGAGTCAGATAACAAAAACACCTGTTGACCTTTGTGAGTCTGTATTATAAACAACTGTTGACCTTTGTGAGTCTACGTAGAATAAACAACTGTTGACCTTTGTGAGTCTACGTAGAATAAACAACTGTTGACCTTTGTGAGCCTGTAGAATAAACAACTGTTGGCATTTGTGAGCCTGTAGTATAAACAACTGTTGACCTTTGTGAGTCTACGTAGAATAAACAACTGTTGACCTTTGTGAGCCTGTAGAATAAACAACTGTTGACATTTGTGAGCCTGTAGAATAAACAACTGTTGACCTTTGTGAGTTTGTAGTATAAACAACTGTTGACCTTTGTGAGTCTGTAGAATAAACAACTGTTGACCTTTGTGAGCCTGTAGTATAAACAACTGTTGACCTTTGTGAGTCTGTAGAATAAACAACTGTTGACATTTGTGAGCCTGTAGAATAAACAACTGTTGACCTTTGTGAGTTTGTAGTATAAACAACTGTTGACCTTTGTGAGTCTGTAGAATAAACAACTGTTGACCTTTGTGAGCCTGTAGTATAAACAACTGTTGACATTTGTGAGCCTGTAGAATAAACAACTATTGACCTTTGTGAGTCTGTAGTATAAACAACTGTTGACCTTTGTGAGTCTGTAGAATAAACAACTGTTGACCTTTGTGAGCCTGTAGTATAAACAACTGTTGACCTTTGTGAGTCTGTAGAATAAACAACTGTTGACCTTTGTGAGTCTGTAGAATAAACAACTGTTGACATTTGTGAGCCTGTTGTATAAACAACTGTTGACATTTGTGAGCCTGTAGTATAAACAGCTGTTATAATGTCCTTAATTTAGGTGGTCATCTTGAAGGGTGATATTTTAAGTTTCTATCATAATTTCTCAGGAAGTACTACTCAGATCTTCTTCATATTTCATATGATTTAGGTCTGTTCTGAAAAACAAAATGGCCAACAGACAGCCAACATTATTCCAAGTCCTCTGTGGAGTCTATATTTGTATAGATTCTGCTTACTCTCTAGTAGTAGATACAGAAGAATACAAACCTATAGTAGAACCATTGATGATCACATGATTATCACATGATTATCACATGATTATCACATGATGATAGGGCTGCCTCTTGGATCTTGTTTATTTGTGCTTCACATTCATTTGGACATTCAAGTGTCCATATTCCTTCTTTCTGATTTTTATTAGGATGACCATTACTGAAAATTTAACATAACCTTGGTTACGTTTTCAGATTGCCTATACTTTGATATCAGGAATGGTCTTCACATTTGTGACAGTGTCCATTTTGAGTGGAATCTCCATGGCTATATTTAGTCCGGTAAGTGACAATGACTATCATGAGTGGATTCTCCATTGCTGTATTTAGTCCGGTAAGTGACAATCGCTATTTTTAGTGGAATCTCCATTGTTATATTTATTCCGGTAAGTGACAGTTGCTATTTTGAGTGGAATCTCCATTGCTATATTTAGTGTGCCTTTGTTCACCTTTTATTAGCCCACCATCATCAGATGGTGGGCTATTCAAATCGCCCTGCGTCCGTGGTCCGTCGTCCGTCCGTCCGTCCGTCCCTCCGTCCGTCCCTCCGTCCGTCCGTAAACAATTCTTGTTATCGCTAATCCTCAGAAAGTACTGAAGAGATCTTTCTCAAACTTCATATGTAGGTTCCCCTTGGTGCCTAGTTATGCATATTGCATTTTGGGACCGATCAGAAAACAACATGGCCGACAGGCAGCCATCTTGGATTTTGACAATTGAAGTTTGTTATCGCTATTTCTGAGAAAGTACTGAAGGGATCTTTCTCAAATTTCATATGTAGGTTCCCCTTGGTGCCTAGTTATGCATATTGCATTTTGGGACCGATCGGAAAACAAGATGGCCGACAGGCAGCCATCTTGGATTTTGACCATTGAAGTTTGTTATCGCTATTTCTGAGAAAGTACTGAAGGGATCTTTCTCAAATTTCATATGTAGGTTCCTCTTGGTGCCTAGTTATGCATATTGCATTTTGGGACCGATCGAAAAACAACATGGCCGACAGGCAGCCATCTTGGATTTTGACCATTGAAGTTTGTTATCGCTATTTCTGAGAAAGTACTGAAGGGATCTTTCTCAAATTTCATATGTAGGTTCCCCTTGGTGCCTAGTTATGCATATTGCATTTTGGGACCGATCGGAAAACAAGATGGCCGACAGGCAGCCATCTTGGATTTTGACCATTGAAGTTTGTTATCGCTATTTCTGAGAAAGTACAGAAGGGATCTTTCTCAAATTTCATATGTAGGTTCCCCTTGGTGCCTTGTTATGCATATTGCATTTTGGGACCGATCGGAAAACAAGATGGCCGACAGGCAGCCATCTTGGATTTTGACCATTGAAGTTTGTTATCGCTATTTCTGAGAAAGTACAGAAGGGATCTTTCTCAAATTTCATATGTATGTTCCCCTTGGTGCCTAGTTATGCATATTGCATGTTGGGACCGATCGGAAAACAACATGGCCGACAGGCAGCCATCTTGGATGATTTTGACCATTGAAGTTTGTTATCGCTATTTCTGAGAAAGTACTGAAGGGATCTTTCTCAAATTTCATATGTAGGTTCCCCTTGGTGCCTAGTTATGCATATTGCATTTTGGGACTGATCGGAAAACAACATGGCCGACAGGCAGCCATCTTGGATTTTGACCATTGAAGTTTGTTATCGCTATTTCTGAGAAAGTACTGAAGGGATCTTTCTCAAATTTCATATGTAGGTTCCCCTTGGTGTCTTATTATGCATATTGCATTTTGGGACCAATCAGAAAACAAGATGGCCGACAGGCAGCCATCTTGGATTTTGACAATTGAAGTTTGTTATCGCTATTTCTGAAAAAGTACAGAAGGGAGCTTCTCAAATTTCATATGTAGGTTCCCCTTGGTGCCTAGTTATGCATATTGCATTTTGAGACCAATCAGAAAACAAGATGGCCGATAGGCAGCCATCTTTGATTTTGACCATTGAAGTTTGTTATCGCTATTTCTGAGAAAGTACAGAAGGGATCTTTCTCAAATTTCATATGTAGGTTCCCCTTGGTACCTAATTATGCATATTGCATTTTGGGACCGATCGGAAAACAAGATGGCCGACAGGCAGCCATCTTGGATTTTGACAATTGAAGTTTGTTATCGCTATTTCTGAGAAAGTACAGAAGGGATCTTCCTCAAATTTCATATGTAGGTTCCCCTTGGTGCCTAGTTATGCATATTGCATTTTGAGACCAATCAGAAAACAAGATGGCCGACAGGCAGCCATCTTTGATTTTGACAAATGAAGTTTGTTATCACTATTTCTGAGGAAGTACTGAAGGGATCATTCTCAAATTTCATATGTAGGTTCCCCTTGGTGCCTAGTTATGCATATTGCATTTTGAGACCAGTCAGAAAACAACATGGCCGACAGGCAGCCATCTTGGATTTTGACAATTGAAGTTTGTTATCGCTATTTCTCAGAAAGTACTGAAGGAATCTTTCTCAAATTCTAGTAAGACTTAGAAGAAGAGAAAAGTAGAGAAAAGATCAATCTGACATGGAACCTATGAAGAACATTCAATGGTGGGCGCCAAGATCCCTCTGGGATCTCTTGTTAATTCTCTGGTGACTTCATTTTTAATTAGATTTCAATCAAACTTCATTTGTTGGTCATGTATGTGAATACCTCAAATCAGTACGTGTTTCAGACTGCCAAGGACAAGGTCACTGTTGTTATATTTATAGAAAATCTTTGTTACCACTCATGCAACTTAATTTTCAATCAGATTTTAATCAAACTTCATACCTAAGTCAATTATGAGTATTCTTGGAACAAATTCATGTTTCATACTGCTAATGTCCAAGACAGAGTTGTTGTTACTACATATAGACAAATCTTATGTCATCACCCTAGCAACATAATTTTCAACCATATTTGGATAAAACTTAAAACATTAGTCAAGTATGAGTATACCTCAAATAAGTTTGTGTATTAGGCTGCGAAGGTTAAGGATATTGATAGAAAGTCATTGTCATTGCTCTAATGACTTCTTTTTAAGCTCATCAGCATCAGATGATGGGCTATTCAAATAGCCCTATATACTCTTGGTACAACTAAAAAATTCAATTGAATTAAGAAAACAAGTTGTTGCCAATTGTTTCTGTGTACCCTGACTTAATCAGGAGAATTAACCAAGATTTCACTAACATGATGTAGTAAATAAGTTTACTAGAAACAGTTTGTATCCTTATTGTAATAACACGATATTACATTAGTAAATAAGTTTACTAGAAACAGTTTGTATCCTTATTGTAATAACAAGATGTATTAAATAAGTTTACTAGAAACAGTTTGTATCCTTATTGTAATAACACGATATTACAGTAGTAAATAAGTTTACTAGAAACAGTTTGTATCCTTATTGTAATAACAAGATGTTACAGAAGTAAATAAGATTACTAGAAACAGTTTGTATCCTTATTGTAATAACAAGATGTTACAGAAGTAAATAAGATTACTAGAAACAGTTTGTATCCTTATTGTAATAACAAGATGTAGTAAAAAAGATTACTAGAAACAGTTTGTATCCTTATTGTAATAACAAGATGTAGTAAATAAGATTACTAGAAACAGTTTGTATCCTTATTGTAATAACAAGATGTAGTAAATAAGTTTACTAGAAACAGTTTGTATCCTTATTGTACTAACATGATGTAGTAAATAAGATTACTAGAAACAGTTTGTACCCGTATTGTACTAACAAGATGTTACAGAAGTAAATAAGTTTACTAGAAACAGTTTGTATCCTTATTGTATATGATACAAAGTAGGCAAAAGTTTTCACCTTTTGTTCAAAGGTGAGATCTTGATTACCCTGGGGAAGAAAGTTTATGTCATATAGGTCAGGATCTGTTTAAAATTTTACCATGTGATTTCTTACAATAGAGTAATATAGATATGTATAGGGGGATCGAGTGTTGTAACAGTTCAGTGAACACATATACAAAGGGATTTGTATCACTTGAGGTGCCTTGTTTTACTTAATTTCAACATTTATTGTCTTTTTAGCAGTAAAATTAGTCATGAGTCATACAACCTAATCTCATTGCTGAAAAAGTAATAAAATCTGTTTAAATCAAATTATAAAAATCAATTTTCAATCTTACAAACTTAATGTGCTTTTTATCATTTGTGTCTATTTCATAAATGCTTACACAATATTCAGGTTTATAAAGAATCATGTTTTTTTCAGATGATGGTTCTATTCGGAGGACCTCCTGCCTTGATATTCAGTTGGGTAAGAGTAGAAATGCCATGCATACCTTCCTCTAGATAACAGTATCATAACATATTTTAAAGTCTAAACCATACAGGATATATAATATGTCTGTAAGGTATAAACCATACAGGATATATAATATGTCTGTTAGATATAAAACATACAGGATATATAATATGTCTGTTAGGTATAAATCATACAGGATATATAATATGTCTGTTAGGTATAAATCATACAGGATATATAATATGTCTGTTAGGTATAAAACATACAGGATATATAATATGTCTGTTAGGTATAAAACATACAGGATATATAATATGTCTGTTAGGTATAAATCATACAGGATATATAATATGTCTGTTAGGTATAAATCATACAGGATATATAATATGTCTGTTAGGTATAAAACATACAGGATATATAATATGTCTGTTAGTTATAAACCATACAGGATATATAATATGTCTGTTAGGTATAAACCATACAGGATATATAATATGTCTGTTAGTTATAAACCATACAGGATATATAATATGTCTGTAAGGTATAAAACATACAGGATATATAATATGTCTGTTAGATATAAAACATACAGGATATATAATATGTCTGTTAGGTATAAATCATACAGGATATATAATATGTCTGTTAGGTATAAACCATACAGGATATATAATATGTCTGTTAGGTATAAACCATACAGGCAGGATATATACAATGTCTGTTAGGTATAAATCATACAGGATATATAATGTGTCTGTTAGGTATAAATCATACAGGATATATAATATGTCTGTTAGGTATAAAACATACAGGATATATAATATGTCTGTTAGGTATAAATCATACAGGATATATAATATGTCTGTTAGGTATAAAACATACAGGATATATAATATGTCTGTTAGGTATAAATCATACAGGATATATAATATGTCTGTTAGGTATAAATCATACAGGATATATAATATGTCTGTTAGGTATAAAACATACAGGATATATAATATGTCTGTTAGTTATAAACCATACAGGATATATAATATGTCTGTAAGGTATAAAACATACAGGATATATAATATGTCTGTTAGTTATAAACCATACAGGATATATAATGTGTCTGTAAGGTATAAAACATACAGGATATATAATATGTCTGTTAGATATAAAACATACAGGATATATAATATGTCTGTTAGGTATAAATCATACAGGATATATAATATGTCTGTTAGGTATAAATCATACAGGATATATAATGTGTCTGTTAGGTATAAACCATACAGGATATATAATATGTCTGTTAGGTATAAAACATACAGGATATATAATGTGTCTGTTAGTTATAAACCATACAGGATATATAATATGTCTGTTAGGTATAAACCATACAGGATATATAATATGTCTGTAAGGTATAAACCATACAGGATATATAATATGTCTGTTAGGTATAAACCATACAGGATATATAATATGTCTGTTAGGTATAAACCATACAGGATATATAATATGTCTGTTAGGTATAAACCATACAGGATATATAATATGTCTGTAAGGTATATAATATACAGGATATATAATATGTCTGTTAGGTATAAACCATACAGGCAGGATATATACAATGTCTGTTAGTTATTAACCATACAGGATATATAATATGGCTGTTAGGTATAAAACATACAGGATATATAATATGTATGTTAGGTATAAACCATACAGGATATATAATATGTCTGTTAGGTATAAAACATACAGGATATATAATATGTCTGTAAGGTATAAAACATACAGGATATATATGTCTGTTAGGTATAAACCATACAGGATATATAATATGTATGTTAGGTATAAACCATACAGGATATATAATATGGCTGTTAGGTATAAATCATACCGGATATATAATATGTCTGTAAGGTATAAATCATACAGGATATATAATATGTCTGTTAGGTATAAACCATACAGGATATATAATATGTCTGTAAGGTATAAATAATACAGGATATATAATATGTCTGTAAGGTATAAACCATACAGGATATATAATGTGTCTGTTAGGTATAAAACATACAGGATATATAATGTGTCTGTTAGGTATAAAACATACAGGATATATAATGTGTCTGTAAGGTATAAAACATACAGGATATATAATATGTCTGTTAGGTATAAACCATACAGGATATATAATATGTCTGTTAGGTATAAACCATACAGGATATATAATATGTCTGTTAGGTATAAAACATACAGGATATATAATATGTCTGTAAGGTATAAAACATACAGGATATATAATATGTCTGTTAGGTATAAACCATACAGGATATATAATATGTCTGTTAGGTATAAAACATACAGGATATATAATATGTCTGTTAGGTGTAAACCATACAGGATATATAATATGTCTGTAAGGTATAAAACATACAGGATATATAATATGTCTGTTAGGTATAAAACATACAGGATATATAATATGTCTGTAAGGTATATAATATACAGGATATATAATATGTCTGTTAGGTATAAACCATACAGGATATATAATATGTCTGTTAGGTATAAACCATACAGGATATATAATATGTCTGTAAGGTATAAAACATACAGGATATATAATATGTCTGTTAGATATAAAACATACAGGATATATAATATGTCTGTTAGGTATAAATCATACAGGATATATAATATGTCTGTTAGGTATAAACCATACAGGATATATAATATGTCTGTTAGGTATAAACCATACAGGCAGGATATATACAATGTCTGTTAGGTATAAATCATACAGGATATATAATGTGTCTGTTAGGTATAAATCATACAGGATATATAATATGTCTGTTAGGTATAAAACATACAGGATATATAATATGTCTGTTAGGTATAAATCATACAGGATATATAATATGTCTGTTAGGTATAAAACATACAGGATATATAATATGTCTGTTAGGTATAAATCATACAGGATATATAATATGTCTGTTAGGTATAAATCATACAGGATATATAATATGTCTGTTAGGTATAAAACATACAGGATATATAATATGTCTGTTAGTTATAAAACATACAGGATATATAATATGTCTGTAAGGTATAAAACATACAGGATATATAATATGTCTGTTAGATATAAACCATACAGGATATATAATATGTCTGTAAGGTATAAAACATACAGGATATATAATATGTCTGTTAGATATAAAACATACAGGATATATAATATGTCTGTTAGGTATAAATCATACAGGATATATAATATGTCTGTTAGGTATAAATCATACAGGATATATAATGTGTCTGTTAGGTATAAACCATACAGGATATATAATATGTCTGTTAGGTATAAAACATACAGGATATATAATGTGTCTGTTAGGTATAAACCATACAGGATATATAATATGTCTGTTAGGTATAAACCATACAGGATATATAATATGTCTGTAAGGTATAAACCATACAGGATATATAATATGTCTGTTAGGTATAAACCATACAGGATATATAATATGTCTGTTAGGTATAAACCATACAGGATATATAATATGTCTGTTAGGTATAAACCATACAGGATATATAATATGTCTGTAAGGTATATAATATACAGGATATATAATATGTCTGTTAGGTATAAACCATACAGGCAGGATATATACAATGTCTGTTAGTTATTAACCATACAGGATATATAATATGGCTGTTAGGTATAAAACATACAGGATATATAATATGTATGTTAGGTATAAACCATACAGGATATATAATATGTCTGTTAGGTATAAAACATACAGGATATATAATATGTCTGTAAGGTATAAAACATACAGGATATATATGTCTGTTAGGTATAAACCATACAGGATATATAATATGTATGTTAGGTATAAACCATACAGGATATATAATATGTCTGTTAGGTATAAACCATACAGGATATATAATATGTCTGTTAGGTATAAACCATACAGGATATATAATATGTCTGTTAGGTATAAAACATACAGGATATATAATATGTCTGTAAGGTATAAAACATACAGGATATATAATATGTCTGTTAGGTATAAACCATACAGGATATATAATATGTCTGTTAGGTATAAAACATACAGGATATATAATATGTCTGTTAGGTATAAACCATACAGGATATATAATATGTCTGTAAGGTATAAAACATACAGGATATATAATATGTCTGTTAGGTATAAAACATACAGGATATATAATATGTCTGTAAGGTATATAATATACAGGATATATAATATGTCTGTTAGGTATAAACCATACAGGATATATAATATGTCTGTTAGGTATAAACCATACAGGATATATAATATGTCTGTAAGGTATAAACCATACAGGATATATAATATATCTGTTAGGTATAAAACATACAGGATATATAATATGTCTGTAAGGTATAAATCATACAGGATATATAATATGTCTGTAAGGTATAAAACATACAGGATATATAATATGTCTGTAAGGTATAAACCATACAGGATATATAATATGTCTGTTAGGTATAAAACATACAGGATATATAATATGTCTGTAAGGTATAAATCATACAGGATATATAATATGTCTGTTAGGTATAAACCATACAGGATATATAATATGTATGTTAGGTATAAACCATACAGGATATATAATATGTCTGTAAAGTATATAATATACAGGATATATAATATGTCTGTTAGGTATAAACCATACAGGATATATAATGTGTCTGTAAGGTATAAAACATACAGGATATATAATATGTATGTTAGGTATAAACCATACAGGATATATAATATGTCTGTAAGGTATATAATATACAGGATATATAATATGTCTGTTAGGTATAAACCATACAGGATATATAATATGTATGTTAGGTATAAACCATACAGGATATATAATATGTCTGTAAAGTATATAATATACAGGATATATAATATGTCTGTTAGGTATAAACCATACAGGCAGGATATATACAATGTCTGTTAGTTATTAACCATACAGGATATATAATATGGCTGTTAGGTATAAAACATACAGGATATATAATATGTATGTTAGGTATAAACCATACAGGATATATAATATGTCTGTTAGGTATAAAACATACAGGATATATAATATGTCTGTAAGGTATAAAACATACAGGATATATATGTCTGTTAGGTATAAACCATACAGGATATATAATATGTATGTTAGGTATAAACCATACAGGATATATAATATGGCTGTTAGGTATAAATCATACCGGATATATAATATGTCTGTAAGGTATAAATCATACAGGATATATAATATGTCTGTTAGGTATAAACCATACAGGATATATAATATGTCTGTAAGGTATAAATAATACAGGATATATAATATGTCTGTAAGGTATAAACCATACAGGATATATAATGTGTCTGTTAGGTATAAAACATACAGGATATATAATGTGTCTGTAAGGTATAAAACATACAGGATATATAATATGTCTGTTAGGTATAAACCATACAGGATATATAATATGTCTGTTAGGTATAAACCATACAGGATATATAATATGTCTGTAAGGTATAAAACATACAGGATATATAATATGTCTGTTAGGTATAAACCATACAGGATATATAATATGTCTGTTAGGTATAAAACATACAGGATATATAATATGTCTGTTAGGTGTAAACCATACAGGATATATAATATGTCTGTAAGGTATAAAACATACAGGATATATAATATGTCTGTTAGGTATAAAACATACAGGATATATAATATGTCTGTAAGGTATATAATATACAGGATATATAATATGTCTGTTAGGTATAAACCATACAGGATATATAATATGTCTGTTAGGTATAAACCATACAGGATATATAATATGTCTGTAAGGTATAAACCATACAGGATATATAATATATCTGTTAGGTATAAAACATACAGGATATATAATATGTCTGTAAGGTATAAATCATACAGGATATATAATATGTCTGTAAGGTATAAAACATACAGGATATATAATATGTCTGTAAGGTATAAACCATACAGGATATATAATATGTCTGTTAGGTATAAAACATACAGGATATATAATATGTCTGTAAGGTATAAATCATACAGGATATATAATATGTCTGTTAGGTATAAAACATACAGGATATATAATATGTCTGTTAGGTATAAAACATACAGGATATATAATATGTCTGTAAGGTATAAATCATACAGGATATATAATATGTCTGTTAGGTATAAACCATACCGGATATATATGTCTGTTAGGTATAAACCATACAGGATATATAATGTGTCTGTTAGGTATAAACTATACAGGATATTTAATGTGTCTGTTAGGTATAAACCATACAGGATATATAATATGTCTGTTAGGTATAAACCATACAGGATATATAATATGGCTGTTAGGTATAAACCATACAGGATATATAATATGTCTGTTAGGTATAAAACATACAGCATATATAATATGTCTGTTAGGTATAAACCATACAGGATATATAATATGTCTGTTAGGTATAAATCATACAGGATATATAATATGTCTTAGGTATAAAACATACAGGATATATAATATGTCTGTTAGGTATAAACCATGCAGGATATATAATATGTCTGTTAGGTATAAAACATACAGGATATATAATGTGTCTGTTAGGTATAAAACATACAGGATATATAATATGGCTGTTAGGTATAAACCATACAGGATATATAATGTGTCTGTTAGGTATAAACCATACATGATATATAATATGTCTGTTAGGTATAAACCATACAGGATATATAATATGTCTGTTAGGTATAAACTATACAGGATATATAATATGGCTGTTAGGTATAAAACATACAGGATATATAATATGTCTGTTAGGTATAAATCATACAGGATATATAATATGTCTGTTAGGTATAAACCATACAGGATATATAATATGTCTGTTAGGTATAAAACATACAGGATATATAATATGTCTGTTAGGTATAAAACATACAGGATATATAATGTGTCTGTTAGGTATAAACCATACAGGATATATAATATGTATGTAAGATATAAACCATACAGGATATATAATATGGCTGTTAGGTATAAAACATACAGGATATATAATATGTCTGTAAGGTATAAACCATACAGGATATATAATATGTCTGTTAGGTATAAACCATACAGGATATATAATATGTCTGTTAGGTATAAACCATACAGGATATATATGTCTGTTAGGTATAAACCATACAGGATATATAATATGTCTGTTAGGTATAAAACATACAGGATATATAATATGTCTGTTAGGTATAAACCATACAGGATATATATGTCTGTTAGGTATAAACCATACAGGATATATAATATGTCTGTTAGGTATAAACCATACAGGATATATAATATGGCTGTTAGGTATAAAACATACAGGATATATAATATGTCTGTAAGGTATAAACCATACAGGATATATAATATGTCTGTTAGGTATAAACCATACAGGATATATAATATGTCTGTTAGGTATAAACCATACAGGATATATATGTCTGTTAGGTATAAACCATACAGGATATATAATATGTCTGTTAGGTATAAAACATACAGGATATATAATATGTCTGTTAGGTATAAACCATACAGGATATATATGTCTGTTAGGTATAAACCATACAGGATATATAATATGTCTGTTAGGTATAAACCATACAGGATATATAATGTGTCTGTTAGGTATAAAACATACAGGATATATAATATGTCTGTTAGGTATCAACCATACATGATATATAATATGTCTGTTAGGTATAAACCATACAGGATATATATGTCTGTTAGGTATAAACTATACAGGATATATAATATGTCTGTTAGACAGGGTATATAACTTCTTTGCTTTTCATTACAGTGGGCGCTTATAATTATTTGGTGCACGATACATGACCCCAAGAATAATGTGAAGCCTGACCAATACCTTGCAGAACAACCAATCATTTTTGCTGGACTCATTTTCAGTCCTTTGATCATCTTAGCAATTATTTTCTGCAAGTTTGAATGGAAGAAGTACAAATAGTGTTGGAGTAGTTTAACTTGAATGCTTATTGTGCAGATCACTGATGTACTTCATAACCATGTGTATAACTATATATCTGTGTATCTATGTATCTATGTATACTAGATCTTTATACCAACTCAGTTTTAACGCCAATCATTGTTTTATACTAGATCTTTATACCAACTCAGTTTTAACGCCAATCATTGTTTTATACTAGATCTTTATACCAACTCAGTTTTAACCCCAATCATTGTTTTATACTAGATCTTTATACCAACTCAATTTTAATGCCAATCATTGTTTTATACTAGATCTTTATACCAACTCAGTTTTAACGCCAATCATTGTTTTATACTAGATCTTTATACCAACTCAATTTTAACCCCAATCATTGTTTTATACTAGATCTTTATACCAACTCAATTTTAATGCCAATCATTGTTTTTTTTTACATTGTTACCATGATTAGGCTATTTTGTCATCGTTCAGGTTAAGAGTATCACTTGTGTTCAGGAGTATATCAAGAGCTTGTTAATATTGGCTCGTCTGGTCGGGGAATATAAAGGATAAGGAATGATGCCATCACACATGCCTGTCTGTCCATGTATAAGTAATTTAGAGAGGGGTTAGACTGTGTTGTTTCTCAGGGACATTGTGACCCTGTCTATACATGTACGAGTAGTCTAGAGAGGCGTTAGACTGTGTTGTTTCTCAGGGACTGTGACCCTGTGGTACATGTACGAGTAGTCTAGAGAGGCGTTAGACTGTGTTGTTTCTCAGGGACATTGTGACTCTGTCGTACATGTACGAGTAGTCTAGAGAGGGGTTAGACTGTGTTGTTTCTCAGGGACTTTGTGACCCTGTCTATACATGTATGAGTAGTCTAGAGAGGCGTTAGACTGTGTTGTTTCTCAGGGACATTGTGACTCTGTGGTACATGTACGAGTAGTCTAGAGAGGCGTTAGACTGTGTTGTTTCTCAGGGACTGTGACTCTGTCGTACATGTATGAGTAGTCTAGAGAGGCGTTAGACTGTGTTGTTTCTCAGGGACTTTGTGACCCTGTCTATACATGTACGAGTAGTCTAGAGAGGCGTTAGACTGTGTTGTTTCTCAGGGACTGTGACTCTGTCTATACATGTACGAGTAGTCTAGAGAGGCGTTAGGCTGTGTTGTTTCTCCGGGACTTTGTGACCCTGTCTATACATGTACGAGTAGTCTAGAGAGGCGTTAGACTGTGTTGTTTCTCAGGGACATTGTGACCCTGTCATACATGTACGAGTAGTCTAGAGAGGCGTTAGACTGTGTTGTTTCTCAGGGACTGTGACCCTGTCTATACATGTACGAGTAGTCTAGAGAGGCGTTAGACTGTGTTGTTTCTCAGGGACATTGTGACTCTGTCTATACATGTACGAGTAGTCTAGAGAGGCGTTAGACTGTGTTGTTTCTCAGGGACATTGTGACCCTGTCATACATGTACGAGTAGTCTAGAGAGGCGTTAGACTGTGTTGTTTCTCAGGGACTGTGACCCTGTCTATACATGTACGAGTAGTCTAGAGAGGCGTTAGACTGTGTTGTTTCTCAGGGACATTGTGACTCTGTCTATACATGTATGAGTAGTCTAGAGAGGGGTTAGACTGTGTTGTTTCTCAGGGACTTTGTGACCCTGTCTATACATGTATGAGTAGTCTAGAGAGGCGTTAGACTGTGTTGTTTCTCAGGGACATTGTGACTCTGTGGTACATGTACGAGTAGTCTAGAGAGGCGTTAGACTGTGTTGTTTCTCAGGGACTGTGACTCTGTCGTACATGTATGAGTAGTCTAGAGAGGCGTTAGACTGTGTTGTTTCTCAGGGACTGTGACTCTGTCATACATGTGTGAGTAGTCTAGAGAGGCGTTAGACTGTGTTGTTTCTCAGGGACATTGTGACTCTGTCGTACATGTACGAGTAGTCTAGAGAGGCGTTAGACTGTGTTGTTTCTCAGGGACATTGTGACTCTGTCGTACATGTACGAGTAGTCTAGAGAGGCGTTAGACTGTGTTGTTTCTCAAGGACTTTGTGACCTTGTCCGTACATGTACGAGTAGTCTAGAGAGGCGTTAGACTGTGTTGTTTCTCAGGGACATTGTGACTCTGTCATACATGTACGAGTAGTCTAGAGAGGCGTTAGACTGTGTTGTTTCTCAGGGACTGTGACCCTGTCTATACATTTACGAGTAGTCTAGAGAGGCGTTAGACTGTGTTGTTTCTCAGGGACTGTGACCCTGTCTATACATGTACGAGTAGTCTAGAGAGGCGTTAGACTGTGTTGTTTCTCAGGGACATTGTGACTCTGTCTATACATGTATGAGTAGTCTAGAGAGGCGTTAGACTGTGTTGTTTCTCAGGGACTTTGTGACCCTGTCTATACATGTATGAGTAGTCTAGAGAGGCGTTAGACTGTGTTGTTTCTCAGGGACATTGTGACTCTGTGGTACATGTACGAGTAGTCTAGAGAGGCGTTAGACTGTGTTGTTTCTCAGGGACTGTGACTCTGTCGTACATGTATGAGTAGTCTAGAGAGGCGTTAGACTGTGTTGTTTCTCAGGGACTGTGACTCTGTCATACATGTGTGAGTAGTCTAGAGAGGCGTTAGACTGTGTTGTTTCTCAGGGACATTGTGACTCTGTCGTACATGTACGAGTAGTCTAGAGAGGCGTTAGACTGTGTTGTTTCTCAGGGACATTGTGACTCTGTCGTACATGTACGAGTAGTCTAGAGAGGCGTTAGACTGTGTTGTTTCTCAGGGACTTTGTGACCCTGTCCGTACATGTACGAGTAGTCTAGAGAGGCGTTAGACTGTGTTGTTTCTCAGGGACATTGTGACTCTGTCATACATGTACGAGTAGTCTAGAGAGGCGTTAGACTGTGTTGTTTCTCAGGGACTGTGACCCTGTCTATACATTTACGAGTAGTCTAGAGAGGCGTTAGACTGTGTTGTTTCTCAGGGACTGTGACCCTGTCTATACATGTACGAGTAGTCTAGAGAGGCGTTAGACTGTGTTGTTTCTCAGGGACATTGTGACTCTGTCATACATGTACGAGTAGTCTAGAGAGGCGTTAGACTGTGTTGTTTCTCAGGGACTTTGTGACCCTGTCTATACATGTACGAGTAGTCTAGAGAGGCGTTAGACTGTGTTGTTTCTCAAGGACTTTGTGACCCTGTCCGTACATGTACGAGTAGTCTAGAGAGGCGTTAGACTGTGTTGTTTCTCAGGGACATTGTGACTCTGTCCGTACATGCACATTGTATATACTTACTTGTGTTCATTATGTTTATTAATACCAATTTAGTGAAATCCAGACATATTGTAACAAATAAAGTATGAATTGATATTTTGTTGAACATACACATGTATAATTTACAAATGATCTTGGATGTATAGAGTATTACTGCATGAGATTATATTATTTCTTTGTTAGGGTTTTTATTCACCTCATGTTATGACTTTTTTTACACAGTTTTGTACTATTGTTATTATTATACCCCCGCAACGAAGTTAGGGGGGGTATACTGGAATCAGGTTGTCCGGCCGTCCGTCCGGCCGTCTGTCTGTCTGTCTGTAGACGCATTTTGTCCGGACAACTCCTCCTAAACCAATGGGCCAATTCCAATGAAACTTCACACACATATTAATGATCATGTGTAGATGTGCATGCCACTTTCTTTTTCTCAAAATTATGGTTGCTATGGCAACTGGTCACTATAAACAGGTTTTCTGATAAGAACCAAAACTTTAAGTTTGTCCGGACAACTCCTCCTAAACCGAAGGGCCGATTTCAATGAAACTTCACACAAATATAGAGGACCATGTGTAGATGTGCATGCTACTTTCTTTTTCTCAAAATTATGGTTGCTATGGCAACTGGTCATTATAAACAGGTTTTCTGATAAGAACCATGTCTTTAAGTTTGTCCGGACCTCCTCCTAAACCGAAGGGCCGATTTCAATGAAATTTCACACAAATATAGAGGACCATGTGTAGATGTGCATGCCACTTTCTTTTTCTCAAAATTATGGTTGCTATGGCAACTGGTCACTATGAACAGATTTTCTGATAAGAACAATAACTTTAAGTTTGTCCGGACAACTCCTCCTAAACCGAAGGGCCGATTTCAATGAAACTTCACAAAAATATAGAGGACCATGTGTAGATGTGGATGCCACTTTCTTTTTCTCAAAATTATGGTTGCTATGGCAACTGGTCACTTTATTACTGGGTTATCTTAGTTAGCCTCTAATTAACAGTTCCAATTCACCATTGACTCGTGTAGATTGCGGGGGTATTAGTCAGCCATCCTGGTGACAGTTCTAGTTTTGTACCTCAGGTTTTGATATACTATACTGTTTACCAAACCTTATGTTTTTTACATCAAAGTGATGATGTATTTACAAGATTGTGTTATTTATTATTGTGACAATCATATTATATATGAATCGCAGCCACACAAGTTGTCTCCCTTACTTCTTGTCAACATGTGTGAAGCATGCATCACAATTCTTTCGGGATACAACGATTACATTATATATGTTTTCAATAAAATTTGGGAAATTAAATATGTATGTTTTTTATTGACATTTTTAATGTTAAATGTGTTTATTGACACTCAGTCATACCAATATTGCACTAGATTTGGTGTTATATTCATCATTGAGTTAAAAGCAGGCCCATTTAATCAATATTCCTTAACTTTAAATAATGACAATTCCTTAATTCAAAATTTTCTAAGCAATCATTATATAATTAAAAAAAGTGTGTTAGCTACAATTGGTTCCCTAAGCTTCCACTTCAGCTTTCCTATGGAAAATTGTCAGTTAAGGAACTTTTCTGGTTCTTTATCGATAGATTGACCACAATAACATACAAAAATGTAAATAATCTAGACATTTTGTTTAAATACTAAAGACTTTGTAGAATGGGGGCACTAGAGGTACACTTATTCCGTGTTCCTCCTGTCCTTTTGAAATGTTCCTATAAAACATAAAAACAATTAGATAAAAAGCCTTATGCACATGTCCCTCTATACTAGTATATGAACATTTGTTTAAACCCATTTTCAGTCTCCCATCATCCTCTATGGGTTTTCACGCTCCACGACAATCAAGTCCTAGGAGAACCAATCAGGTGTAGAGTTCTTTATTTTGGATGTGCTGTATCTGATGTTAAATTCATAGTACAATTGTCAACTAGGGTCTCCGGCTTTTTTTAGTTCACTGGCTACGAGTAACCGTGTGCTAATGCCGTAGCCCCTGCGTCAGCCTTGGCGTCCTACTTTTAAAGTTTTTGGGGTAAGTTTTTGGAAAGCTTGTAAGTCCAAAAGTAATCACCTAACACCCTTCTAATTTGGTTTATACTTAGAGGTCCAGGAGTGATGTTATAGCAAAATCATGCAGAAGAAATTTTGATTTTTTAGCATTTTACCATTGTATGGACTTAACTTTTTTGGCACCAAAACTCACTTTAAAGTTTTGGGGGTAAGTCCAAAAGTATACACCTCACACCCTTGTAATTTGGTTTATACATTCATTAGAGGTCCAGGAGTGAAGTTATGGCAAAATCATGCAGAAACATTTTTGACATTTTTTTTCGCATTTTACCATTTTGTGGACTTAATTTTTTTGGCACCAAAACCTGCTTTTTTAAGTACCAAAACCTGCTTTTTTAAGTTTTTGGAAAGCTTGTAAGTCCACACCCTTCTTATTTGGTTTATACATCCATTAGAGGTCTAGGAGAGATATCATGTGACGTACAATTTTAAAATGACATGCTTATTTACAATCATTGATTACACTTATTTTGAACTGATGCCAACCAACATGTTGTGTAATCACATGTCGATTACAATTGGAAAAAATGATCTCGAAAGTAAGCCATCTCTTAAAGTACATTAATCCGGAATCAATGAAATCCCAACACACTCGTCATGTTTTCTCTTCCGTTCGGAACAACAAACACGATGTCGAACGCGCGGAATACAAAGCAAGACTCTTAACACGTACCTATACCCTTCAAGCAAACCGAGCAATATTTAAGCAGCATAAAGTCTATCCACGCACGGGAGGCCGTCCTTAAATGACCTAAGCTGTTAATAGGACGTTAAACAAAATAAACCGAACCAAACCAAGCATAAAGTCTATCCCAAACGCAGACTATGCACTTAGAACCGGAGGACCGCCAACACTTCATTGCTGAATTTGTCTAGAGCTCTATAAAACAACAGAGCACTAACGCTTCTTCGTCTACATCGAATACCTGCAATCCAGCAATTAACAGAATTCACAAATTCAGAATACTTCACTCATCTGATGCTTGACTGTACACACCCAGTGATTTTTTTCGCATTTTACCATTTTGTTGACTTAATGTTTTGGCACCAAAACCTGCTAGTCCAGTAACACTAGCCCTCCACCACTTGGTTGCGAGTAAACACTATTTAAGCTCTTGTTGTGACGAATTAACTAAGGCATCGGGGGCGAGAATTTTGTATCCATTTTTTTACCAATTGGAGGTAATGATCATCTAAAGAACAAATTGGTTGTGTATTGCTTTGAAACTGTCATAATGATTGTATGCCTATATCTTTGCGCCAATAAATTGTTTTACACATACAAACACCCTACCTGGTATTCACCCGTGCACCCTCTTACTATGGCTTGAAATATTGATTTCCTTTTCTTTTGACCTTCTTGCATGGACATGAAAACCTTTCCAGCTACTCGCTTGGTGGGTATCTGACGATGGAACCAGTTGATAAGTATATAGTGTAGCTTAGTGCAATCAACCGTGGTTATCTAACGATGAGTGTGCGCCAGACTTGTCCATTTCATTTAGAAGACAGCTTTAAAATTTCGCATATGCATCATCTACATGTATATCATTAATGTTAAACATTTAATCATGTAACCAACTTATTGTAATCGTGATGAATAGCCGAACATCATTATTTACCAGAAAATTGTCGGGTTTTGCGAAGCTGTATGTTTATCTCGTTTCTTTTGTAATATCCTTTGAGGTTACAGGTGGTAGATGTTTGCCATAACATACTTGTCACGTTTTAATTCATACACTTTCCTTTATCTTGAAATCCAACATTGAAAATAATTAAATGATAGGGCTTTTGCACCACACCACGAGTTTCCTCCCCTTGTCCACCTCGTTTGGTCTCCTGCTTGCCTACCTAACCTGTCCACTGGTTCTAGATAATTATTTTTCAATGGAAATCAGGAATTGAAATCTCCAACTATGACAATATTTGGGACTTAGAATTAAAGTAAACTACTTCTGATTGGTTTTATTGGTTTTGGTATCTTTTCTTTCGATATTATTGGGAGTCAACCCAAATAAATTCAAAGTCTTCTTACGAAAAAAATCTTGCAAAGTTGACCTAGTCGAAGTAAAAATCAACAAAACCTCAATGTGCTGTCCAACGAATCACGCATTAAAGTCAACAAAACCTGAATGTACTGTCCAGCGAATCACGCATTAAAGTCAATAAATATATTTAGGGCAGGATTTTTTTCGCGATGTCGTTGATAAAAAAGTGGCAGGTAATTTTAAACACTACCAATCAAAGAATTCAACATCATTTGATATAGATAAGTTCGCATGGCTGATGGATGGAAGTCCAATAGGTTAACGCTTACAGTTAATCATAATTGTACAGCACTCAGCAAGAAAAAAAAACCTCAAAGTCGCTAAACTCCTGAAAATAACAAACATTTAGTGAATCCGTCTAGGAATGTACAATTACTTAAACAACTAAAATTGTCTTCCTATTTCACAAATATTCCAGTAAAGTGCCACGGTGGTGTGTCCAAAATGGTAGTTGATATGTAAATATATTTGTGTTTCCCTGAACGGCATTTTTGTAGGTTTTCCTAGTACGAAATTGCACTTTCTGTGGGATATCATTGTTAGACAGTTGTTTCATTTTCATATCTGTGTACATTTGAAACAATAACGAATGCATTCCTCTTTGTCTCAGAAGAGTTTTATTTGTTTTTCCTCGCGGTAGTCCTGTGGGGAGTTACGAGGTCGATAATGTGCCACGACCCATTTTAATGTTCCATATTATTCCCCCGCTTTTTTATATTGATATAATATTCCCCTACTATTTTATATTGATATAATATTTGCTTTACTCCCTTATTTCAATCCCTCGTACACAGCACCTAAGAGTGCTTTTGGCACTTTGATTTTTCTAAAGGCTTGTTTGGGGAGGTGTAAAGTTTTAAATGTCTGAGGAAAAGTTGTATAGCGTCTTCTGAAACGGTATAATACACATAGCTTTCTAAAGGCTCGTCTGAGGAACAGTTCTTTTCTGTCGTCTTCTTAAAAAGAAATATCGTGAAAGAAACAGTAAAATGAGTGGCTTGTTCGGATTGTCACGCTGTATAATCTTCAGTTCATAATAAAAAAAAATCTAGCAGATCGTTGCTAATGCTCACCAAGTCAATTTGGTTTTTATGCTTAGCAATTTCGCCGATAAAAATCTGCACGACTTAAATCTAAAGCTGACATCATGTTTTTGAATAGGTGATATCGCAGACCTGTACTACATAACAACGGAATGACACCCTGTACTGTCGGTTCTGGGATTGTAATACGGCTACCTTATGACAGTCATGTACCAGCGACATTGATCTTACTAGATGTGTGACCGAGCATCAGTCTTTTCTCTAATTCGTGCAAGTCTGTTCTACATTTTACAAGTTATAAATAGATTTCTAATGAATGTATAAGTGCGATACGATATATGTATATACAAATTACAAAGCCCGAGATCAAACAGGTATCCGGGACACGTCCGTACACTCGGAGACGGGTGTGACGAGTGGTGCATGGCTATAGAGTGGAGTAGATTTATGTTCAAGGATCATAAACCACATCTAATATACGTTTGTCGGTGTTTACCTTCTTAACTCATAAAGTACATCTCTCGCATCAGTTAACACACCAGTAAAGCTAATTCATTTTTGAAAAGGAAAGAAGAACATGTTCTAAATCTGTTCTTGACTGCCAGTGTTTGGTAGTCAATATAAATCGCCATGTTAAAAATTATAGAAAAGTCAATACAGCTGTATGGTTCTCTGAAATTACAGACGAGTCATAGAAAAAATGTCTGTGACATCACTGAGGTGTCCTAGAAAAAATACATCTCTATGATGTCCCTAGCATCCCAATTTCCAGCATTCAGAAACAATGAATTTATAACACTTGCAATAGTTCACATTCAAAATGTCTGGATGTTTGACATGATACCATATGTTTCTAAACTATATTATTGACATTATTAATATGTCTTCATGTACATCAGGACGTCAATACTCGTTAGTTTATCTAACATTTCAACTGTCAGTGGAAATATCTACAACGTACCCAACCTACTTAGGAAATGTAAACCTCACTAGAATACCTAATCACCTACAATGTCACCCAATCAGGAAACATGTCCCTCACTAGAATACCAAATCACCTACAATGTCACCCAATCAGGAAATGTGTCCCACACTAGAATACCAAATCACCTACAATGTTACCCACTTAAGGAATGTGCCCCTCACTAGAATACCAAATCACCTACAATACATATTTAGTCACAACAAGCTGTAATGAAATACGTTCATAAAGGAAGTTATGAAAAGATTTTTAAACTTTTCATTGGATAGTTTAGCCAAACCCATTTCTAAATAATTAATTTTTCTTTGTTTTCATGGTATGTTCTATAATTAATTTTTCTTTGTTTTCACGGTAAATACTCAAATGTGATTGGTCGAAAAATTCTTTTCATTCTTCTATGAAAGAAATTCCGAGAATGGCGCGAAAAATGTGACGTCACAATACGACAATTGACGTTGCGTATTGATTTTGAGAAAAAGAATCCCATTTAAAACCAGTAAAATTGTACATAAAACATGTTTTAAATTAGAAAATCATTTTCAAAAATTAATTATAAGCGTTGATGTCAATTATTTTTTAGTTTCATCGGGGTATGAAACAAATTTTGATTGCAAACTTCTGTAAGAATCCGCTACGCGGATTTATACAGTTTGCAAACAAAATTTGTTTCATACCCCGATGAAACTAAAAAAAAATGACATCAATGCTTAAATAAATCATGAAAGGTGGATTTTCAACAGAACAGGGAAGTATATTAGAATAGTATCTGAACTATGAATGTTTGCATATTCTGAATAAATAACGCATCGAGCCTTTTCTTGGAAAGCTTAATCCTGTTCAGTTTTTGCCTGATAATCAGATTGGCAATATCGGCGTCCGTGTCTGACTTCTGTGTTTTTATAGCACCATGAGCAGTTCTGAGCTTGTTAAGACTTTTTTCAATCGAGTTCCACATTTGATTGAAACTGCTACATCGACATCGAACATTTTTGAAGGACAGCAACTGTCATCTGCTCTTATGTTACCAGCTAAACAACACTCTTCTGTATGACCCTCCTTGTCGCCCGTCCTCATATGTTACCATCTAAACAACGCTCTTCTGTCGGGTCCTCCTTGTCGTCCGTCCTCATATGTTACCATCTAAACAACGCTCTTCTGTATGACCCTCCTTGTCGCCCGTCCTCATATGTTACCAGCTAAACAACGCTCTTCTGTATGACCCTCCTTGTCGTCCGTCCTCATATGTTACCAGCTAAACAACGCTCTTCTGTCGGACCCTCCTTGTCGTCCGTCCTCATATGTTACCAGCTAAACAACACTCTTCTGTCGGGCCGTTCTTGTCGTCCGTCTTCATATGTTACCATCTAGACAGCGCTCTTCTGTCGGGTCCTCCTTGTCACCCGTCCTCATATGTTACCAGCTAAACAACACTTTTCTGTCGGACCCTCCTTGTTGTCCGTCCTCATATGTTACCAGCTAAACAAGCCTTCTCTGTAGGACCCTCCTTGCCGTCCGTCCTCATATGTTACCAGCTAAACAACGCTCTTCTGTCGGGTCCTCCTTGCCGTCCGTCCTCATATGTTACCAGCTAAACAACACTCTTCTGTCGGGTCCTCCTTGTCGTCCTCATATGTTACCAGCTAAACAACACTCTTCTGTCGGGCTCTCCTTGTCGTCCGTCCTCATATGTTACCAGCTAAACAACGCTCTTCTGTCGGGTCCTCCTTGTCGTCCGTCCTAATATGTTACCAGCTAAACAGCGCTCTTCTGCCGGGTCCTCCTTGTCGTCCGTCCTCATATGTTACCAGCTAAACAACGCTCTTCTGTCGGGCTCTCCTTGTCGTCCGTCCTCATATGTTACCAGCTAAACAACGCTCTTCTGTCGGGTCCTCCTTGTCACCGTCCTCATACGACACTTACTTACGTACAAGCACATAAACATTGACAAACCAAATGATTAAAAAACAGACAGGAAAGATGAGGCTTTGAATATGTGGTAGCATGTCTGGTTGTTTACATAATAACAATGACAGACAGAGTCGCTTTGAACTCTGTAAGCTGGTGTAGCTATATTTTGTGGAGGTTGGTTACACTCTCCGCTGTCACAACATTTACGGCAGGTTCGCTTACCTAACTTGATGTAGGTTTGTCACATTTGGAGAAAGAGTACTAAAACAAGTTATTCTTGTTTCAAGATCTATGTTTCTAGGTTTGATAAAGAGCTTAAACTTCTCCATATTTGGTAATGAGACGAATGATAACAGACATTGGATACTGTAACAGGAACGTGAATTGGGTTAAATGACAGAAAATGCTTAAAACACGTCAGTTTTTATATAAATATATATATATATATAGGTATATTTGCCTGATTTAGTTTATATTATACGATATCACTGTTGTTGGCCCATCACACTGTTCTATACAGTGATATACAAGTCTACAGTTACCGTATGACGACCGCTAACACATCTTACAAATCGATGTCATTTAATGTTCACGAATGTTATATAGGATTAACTTTATCTGGTCTAGCACCACTAGGATACTCGCTATGTTAATGTCAACAGGAGAGATAATCTTGTTATCTAACAGGAGAGATAATCTTGTTATCTAACAGGAGAGATAATCTTGGTATCTAACAGGAGAGATATTATTGGTATCTAACAGGGGAGATAATCTTGATATCTAACAGGGGAGATAATATTGTTATCTAACAGGAGAGATAATCGTGTTATCTAACAGGGGAGATAATCTTGTTATCTAACAGGAGAGATAATTTTGTTATCTAACAGGAGAGATAATCTTATAATCTAACAGGAGAGATAATCTTGGTATCTAACAGGAGAGATAATCTTTGTATCTAACAGGAGAGATAATCTTATTATCTAGCAGGAGAGATAATCTTGTTATCTACCAGGAGAGATAATCTTGTTATCTACCAGGAGAGATAATCTTGTTATCTACCAGGAGAGATAATCTTGTTATCTAACAGGAGAGATAATGTTGTTATCTAACAGGAGAGATAATCTTTGTATCTAACAGGAGAGATAATATTGTTATCTAACAGGAGAGATAATCTTGTTATCTAACAGGAGAGATAATCTTATAATCTAACAGGAGAGATAATCTTGGTATCTAACAGGAGAGATAATCTTGTTATCTAACAGGAGAGATTATCTTGGTATCTAACAGGAGAGATAATATTGTTATCTAACAGGAGAGATAATCTTGTTATCTACCAGGAGAGAAAATCTTGTAATCTAACATGAGAGATAATCTTGTTATCTAACAGGAGAGATAATCTTGTTATCTAACAGGACATATAATCTTGTTATCTTACAGGGGAGATAATCGTGTTATCTAACAGGAGAGATAATATTGTTATCTAACAGGAGAGATAATCTTGGTATCTAACAGGAGAGATAATCCTGTTATCTAACAGGAGAGATATTCTTGTTATCTAACAGGAGAGATATTCTTGTTATCTAACAGGAGAGATAATCTTGTTATCTACCAGGAGAGATAATCTTGTTATCTAACAGGAGAGATAATCTTGGTATCTAACAGGAGAGATAATATTGTTATCTAACAGGAGAGATAATATTGTTATCTAACAGGAGAGATAATCTTATAATCTAACAGGAGAGATAATCTTGGTATCTAACAGGAGAGATAATCTTATTATCTAGCAGGAGAGATAATCTTGGTAGCTAACAGGAGAGATACTTTTGTTATCTACCAGGAAAGATAATCTTGTTATCTACCAGGAGATCTAATCTTGTTATCTAACAGGAGAGATAATCCTGTTATCTAACAGGAGAGATAATATTGTTATCTAACAGGAGAGATAATATTGTTATCTAACAGGAGAGATAATCTTGTTATCTAACAGGAGAGATAATCTTGTTATCTAACAGGAGAGATAATATTGTTATCTAACAGGAGAGATAATCTTGTTATCTAACAGGAGACATAATCTTGTTATCTAACAGGAGAGATAATATTGGTATCTACCAGGAGAGATAATCTTGTTATCCAACAGGACAGATAATCTTGTTATCTTACAGGGGAGATAATCTTATTATCCAACAGCAGAGATAATCTTGTTATCTAACAGGAGAGATATTCTTGTTATCTAACAGGAGATATAATCCTGTTATCTAACAAGAGAGATATTCTTGTTATCTAACAGGGGAGATAATGTTGTTATCTAACAGGAGAGATAATCTTGGTATCTAACAGGAGAGATAATATTGTTATCTAACAGGAGAGATAATCTTGTTATCTACCAGGAGAGAAAATCTTGTAATCTAACATGAGAGATAATCTTGTTATCTAACAGGAGAGATAATCTTGTTATCTAACAGGACATATAATCTTGTTATCTTACAGGGGAGATAATCGTGTTATCTAACAGGAGAGATAATATTGTTATCTAACAGGAGAGATAATCTTGTTATCTACCAGGAGAGATAATCTTATTATCTAACAGGGGAGATAATCTTGTAATCTAACAGGAGAGATAATCTTGGTATCTCACAGGAGAGATAATCTTGGTATCTAACAGGAGAGATAATCTTGGTATCTAACAGGAGAGATAATATTGTTATCTAACAGGAGAGATAATGTTGTTATCTAACAGGAGAGATAATCTTATAATCTAACAGGAGAGATAATCTTATTATCTAGCAGGAGAGATAATCTTGGTAGCTAACAGGAGAGATAATTTTGTTATCTACCAGGAAAGATAATCTTGTTATCTACCAGGAGATCTAATCTTGTTATCTAACAGGAGAGATAATCCTGTTATCTAACAAGAGAGATAATATTGTTATCTAACAGGAGAGATAATATTGTTATCTAACAGGAGAGATAATCTTGTTATCTAACAGGCGAGATAATATTGTTATCTAACAGGAGAGATAATCTTGTTATCTAACAGGAGACATAATCTTGTTATCTAACAGGAGAGATAATATTGGTATCTACCAGGAGAGATAATCTTGTTATCCAACAGGACAGATATTCTTGTTATCTTACAGGGGAGATAATCTTATTATCCAACAGCAGAGATAATCTTGTTATCTAACAGGAGAGATAATATTGTTATCTAACAGGAGAGATAATCTTATAATCTAACAGGAGAGATAATATTGTTATCTAACAGGAAAGATAATCTTGTTATCTAACAGGAGAGATAATCTTGTTATCTAACAGGAGAGATAATATTGTTATCTAACAGGAGAGATAATCTTGTTATCTAACAGGAGACATAATCTTGTTATCTAACAGGAGAGATAATATTGGTATCTACCAGGAGAGATAATCTTGTTATCCAACAGGACAGATAATCTTGTTATCTTACAGGGGAGATAATCTTATTTTCCAACAGCAGAGATAATCTTGTTATCTAACAGGAGAGATATTCTTGTTATCTAACAGGAGAGATAATCCTGTTATCTAACAGGAGAGATATTCTTGTTATCTAACAGGGGAGATAAGCTTGTTATCTAACAGGAGAGATAATATTGTTATCTAACTCATTAACAGGATTACCATGCCTAGGATAATCTGAAGCCAATCGTTGAAGACTTCAGATACCAACCTCCTATTGAATTATGTTCTCTTTGGTGGCCAGACTTCCTCTCGTGGACTCTGGAGAAATGTTTGCTTAAGTTACATGTTAATATAGCTATTACAAGTTGTTCAACATTCCTCAATAGTCATTGATTATTTTCTTTTTCATTCTAGAATATAGATCAATGTGCTCTGGCATCTTGTCTATATAAGCTTTGCAGGACCTCTCTGGTACCTCTCAGTATTGTCTATGGATGTTATGTCTCTCCTCTCTGGTACCTCCCAGTATTGTCTATAGATGGTATGTCTCACCTCTCTGGTACCTCTCAGTATTGTCTATAGATGGTATGTTTCACCTCTCTGGTACCTCCAAGTATTGTCTATGGATGTTATGTTTCACCTCTCTGTTACCTCTCAATATTGTCTATGGATGTTATGTCTCTCCTCTCTTGTACCTCTCAGTATTGTCTATGGATGTTATGTCTCATCTATCTGGTACCTCTCAGTATTGTCTATGTATGTTATATCTCTCCTCTCTGGTTCCTCTCAGTATTGTCTATAGATGTGATATCTCTCCTCTCTGGTACCTCTCAGTATTGTCTATATATGGCATGTTTCACCTCTCTGGTACCTCTCAATATTGTCTATGGATGTTATATCTCTCCTCTCTGGTACCTCTCAGTATTGTCTATAGATGGCATGTTTCACCTCTCTGGTACCTCTCAATATTGTCTATAGATGGTATGTCTCACCTCTCTGGTACATCCCAGTATTGTCTATATATGTTATATCTCTCCTCTCTGGTACCTCCCAGTATTGTCTATGGATGTTATGTCTCACCTCTCTGATACCTCTCAGTATTGTCTATGGATGTTATGTCTCACCTCTCTGGTACCTCTCAGTATTGTCTATAGATGGTATGTCTCACCTCTCTGGTATCTCTCAGTATTGTCTATGGATGTTATGTCTCTCCTCTCTGGTACCTCCCAGTATTGTCCATGGATGTTATGTCTCTCCTCTCTGGTACCTCTCAGTATTGTCTATAGATGGTATGTCTCAGCTCTCTGGTACCTCTCAGTATTGTCTATAGATGTTATATCTCTCCTCTCTGGTACCTCTCAGTATTGTCTATGGATGTTATGTCTCACCTCTCTGGTACCTCTCAGTATTGTCTATGGATGTTATATCTCTCCTCTCTGGTACCTCTCAGTATTGTCTATAGATGGTATGTCTCACCTCTCTGGTATCTCTCAGTATTGTCTATGGATGTTATGTCTCACCTCTCTGGTCCCTCCGAGCACCATCTTTGGGTAATGGCTTACCTTTCTGGTTCCTCGCAGTAGTCTTTTTGTACCGTCTCGCCTCTCAAGGTACAGATAATCAATTAACTTTTGATATTTCGCAGTCCTTAATCCGCCTCAGAAGTTGACACGTATTCCTACATTACCCGTATATGTATATTTAATCATAAATATTTATGTACGTATAAATCGGATCACTATGTAGACCAACATCGACAGCAGTCGTCCTTACAAAGACAGACGACTAGACACGATCTAGCAAATCTTGGCAATGAAGAACAATATGAACCATTATACCCAAGTCCAGGTCAATAACGAAACGATAAGTCATTCTATACACAAACCTGGCTGGTAGGTACAAAAAGCGAATACCCGACACAGGTGAGAATCCGTCGACCGTGACCTCGCCGTAATAACAATATAATTGTGTCGAGATCGAGACACAGTCAACATTTACCTGTGTACAGGTATGGCGAACGTTTCGGACAAACTGGCCGTGTTGGCCTGTCCACTTGGAATTGTATATATGATCTTGGCGTTTGCAGCAGCCCAACAACCAAGTCAAGGTAGGTGGATTCCGTAGCGTTTGTGTTGTGAGGACACGGGTATGGCTAAAATGGTCGTGTGTGTATGTTTGTGTGTGCGTGTGCAAGGATCCAGGTTCCTCTAAGCCTTAATGCAACTGTATCGTTGACCGTGTTAAGAGGTTAACTATGTATTACAAATGTATACGAGCAATATTATCATGAATGTAACATAAACAATATATATATATATATATATATATATATACATATCACCCTTTTTTTCACGAATGATATGCTCTTTTGTTTGACGTGTCCATATTGTCGATATGTGCCAGTAAACATTTGTCTGTATAAAAGGTAATTCTTTAAACACGGACTTGTACAGGTATTGGGTTAGTGGTGCCATTTTGTGTAGATATTTGACACAGCGTCAATTTCTCGTGATATTGATTTACCTGTGTATACCTACTATACATACCTGTAACTGATGTTGATTACACCTGTCGCTACGGTATTATAGTGAAAACTTCTCACGACTGCTGTCAACCTGCTTTCACAGACAGTATTACAATCTCCTAAAACATGTCCCTAATATTTATATATAAATACAAGTACACTGGTATGGTTTATAATCGATAGTAAAGAAGGCTTTGGAAGTGTCTGTTTTAATGTCGGTACAACAGTATAGATACATGTATACGTCGATGCTTTGAGCTCTACAATGCAGCAGTAGTTACGAAACAACTGTATATATACATGTTACGAAATCGTGTGTAGGAATCTTATAAACGTAGCCTGAGGGTCCCATAGAACCGTGTACCCGGTACTTGGGGACCGAACACAACCTTGCCAGTTTGTAGGTCCGACTGAACCGTGTACCCGGTACAGCTTTACGTACACTGTAGGCCCCACACAACCGTGTACCCGGTACAGTTTTACGTACCCTGTAGGCTCCACACAACCGTGGACCCGGTACAGCTTTACGTACCCTGTAGGCCCCACACAACCGTGTACCCGGTACAGCTTTACGTACCCTGTAGGCTCCACACAATCGTGTACCCGGTACAGCTTTACGTACCCTGTAGGCCCCACACAACCGTGTACCCGGTACAGCTTTACGTACCCTGTAGGCCCCACACAACCGTGTACCCGGTACAGCTTTACGTACCCTGTAGGCCCCACACAACCGTGAACCCGATACAGTTTTACGTACCCTGTAGGCTCCACACAATCGTGTACTCGGTACAGCTTTACGTACCCTGTAGGCCCCACACAACCGTGAACCCGGTACAGCTTTACGTACCCTGTAGGCCCCACACAACCGTGAACCCGGTACAGCTTTACGTACCCTGTAGACCCCACACAACCGTGTACCCGGTACAGCTTTACGTACCCTGTAGGCCCCACACAACCGTGTACCCGGTACAGCTTTACGTACCCTGTAGACCCCACACAACCGTGTACCCGGTACAGCTTTACGTACCCTGTAGACCCCACACAACCGTGTACCCGGTACAGCTTTACGTACCCTGTAGGCCCCACACAACCGTGTACCCGGTACAGCTTTACGTACCCTGTAGACCCCACACAACCGTGGACCTGGTACAGCTTTACGTACCCTGTAGGCCCCACACAACCGTGAACCCGGTACAGCTTTACGTACCCTGTAGGCCCCACACAACCGTGTACCCGGTACAGCTTTACGTACCCTGTAGGCCCCACACAACCGTGTACCCGGTACAGCTTTACGTACCCTGTAGGCCCCACACAATCGTGTACCCCGTTCACGGGGACCGTTCACAACTTTCAGTACCATGTAGGACCCACACATGATCACCGGTATTCGGGGACCGTATACACAACTTTACGTCTTTAGAACCCACATAGGACCATGTACTCGAAGACCGTACACGATTGCCACCTGACAATGACATCACGGTCATTGCTATATATATATATATATATATATAGAACTCGTGTAATGGTTCAATAACGTTTACGATACAATGACCGAGTGAGCTCAACCTCCTTCATGGACAAATGGATCTTATGTCACGGTTTTACACAAGTACATAACAACTTATTTAAATGATAGAAAAAACAAAACTTTAGTATTGCCGGGGGTAAGTCTCTCTGTTATAATTAGGACGTATATATGCAGTGTCTTCACCAGTAAGAGGTATATGTATAACTAAATAAGACGTGTATAACCACACGTTAAATTGACAAGATGCAGGAGAAATCTTGTATAGATTTTAGTATTGACTATAGTTCTAAACAAATAATTTCAAACGCATATTCTTTGCTCCACATACCTTCTATAAAAATATAATAGTTCTGGGGGGAGGGGTAGATATTAATAATTTTGGAATTTCGATTCATCCTATGCCACGAAAGCTTCCTAAGTTTTGTCAGGAATTTTAAATAGCAAAAACAAATCTGATGTTAAGTGTTTGAAATAAAAATTCATAAACGGGACAAATACTGCATATACCAGAGCCCCTATAGGAGGGTCCTATTATACTTTCGTGTCTCTCAACGGCACTGGTGTCCATTGTATATGTAAAGCACATAGTATATATACATGTATATATATCTATTTATTTAGAAAAGCATAATAATGATAATGATACAGAAACTGACTTCATACAAGAGGAGACCCATTCGGCATGGCTTATATTACTTGATTAAGACACAACTACATGCATACCTTACATACCCAGTGTATCGTAGAGGAACGGAAATTACACTTCTAATTTTAATCAGACTGCATACACATACATACAGTATTAATACCATGTAACATAAGCATACATACAGTATTATACCATGTAACATACCCATACATACAGTATTATACCATGTAACATACACATACATACAGTATTATACCATGTAACATACCATACATACAGTATTATACCATGTAACATACCATACATACAGTAATATACCACGTAACATACGCATACATATAGTATAATACCATGTAACATACTATACATACAGTATTATACCACGTAACATACACATACATACAGTATTATACCATGTAACATACACATACATACAGTATTATACCATGTGACCCACACATACATACAGTATTATACCATGTAACATACACATACATACAGTATTATACCATGTAACATACACATACATACAGTATTAATACCATGTAACATACAGATACATACAGTATTAATACCATGTAACATACACATACATACAGTATTATACCACGTAACATACACATACATACAGTATTATACCATGTAATATACACATACATACAGTTTTATACCATGTGACCCACACATACATACAGTATTATACCACGTAACATACACATACATACAGTATTATACCACGTAACATACACATACATACAGTATTATACCATGTAACCCACACATACATACAGTATTATACCATGTAACATACACATACATACAGTATTATACCATGTAACATACACATACATACAGTATTATACCATGTAACCCACACATACATACAGTATTATACCATGTAACATACACATACATACAGTATTATACCATGTAACATACAGATACATACAGTATTATACCACGTAACATTCACAACATACAGTATTATACCATGTAACATACACATACATACAGTATTATACCACGTAACATACACATACATACAGTATTATACCATGTAACATACACATACATACAGTATTATACCATGTAACATACACATACATACAGTATTATACCATGTAACATACACATACATACAGTATTATACCATGTAACCCACACATACATACAGTATTATACCACGTAACATACACATACATACAGTATTATACCATGTAACATACCCATACATACAGTATTATACCACGTAACATACACATACATACAGTATTATACCACGTAACATACACATACATACAGTATTATACCATGTAACATACACATACTTAGAGTATTAATACCATGTAACATACACATACATACTCGTACATTCAACAAATAAGGTAGGCAATAATTCGAAGTAAAATGTGACATGTAACAAATAAAGAGCAAGTATTCAATAGACCTATACAGATTTTTACATTAAAAGGTTAAAAAAAAAAAAAAAAATCGTGTCGGGTACCTCTGTCTATTTTTGTTTCACGGTGATTTCTGTTATTTTCAATACTAAATACGATATCACACTTATCGTAAACGGGGTACTCGTGTGGGTACTCGTGTGGGTACTCGTGTACATCAAACAGGTTTGTCCTTAGTTCCTCCCCAAATCACCACGGTTTCGGGTTTACTTCGGAGTAGAGTTCAGTGTCTGAAAAATGCCCAGACGCTTTTCAAAAGAAGTCCTTGAAAATTGCCATAGAAAGATCCTATTACCCATTAAAGAAGGCAAATTGTTATTTTGTGTTGTTGACGAGAATTCTTGGTTAAGGCAGTGTTTCGTCTTAAATAAGACGCTACTCTGCACTTAGGTGTATATACGTTGTTTAAACGTTTAATACACATAACCTGGTATTTAAGAAATAATTAACGATGATTCGTGTATTATTGCAGGATATACAACGAGGACGAGGATATTTTGCAATTAAATTAATAACGAAGGCCGCAGGCCTGAGTTATTAATTAAAATTGAAAAATATCCGAGTCCGAGTTGTATATCCTGCAACAATACACGAGTCAAAGTTGATTATTTCTATTCTACCATGTACTGTTTAGTTCTGAGATCGACCTCTTTCTAATAGAAAAACAGCAAAGAAACCCCGGGAAAACCTTGTAATTTATTTCTTGAGTATTGCATTATTTGTTGATGAAATATACAGGCAATACAGTACTACGATCAAGAGTATCTATAATATGGCATTGATTTTGAAAATTAAAAAAAAAAAAGGATAAAAAAAAAAGAAAAAAAAGTGGGGGCCTCCGTAGGATTCGAACTCGCGTCGTGATAAAATATATTGAAAGACTAACCCATTAGCTCACTCGGCTATAGTAACCTTTTATGAAACGGGTGAATATTAGATATTTGAAATTGTAACAGCCGTGACTCACGAGCGTGTATTATTGGCACGAGCGTAGGTTATTGGAAAATAATACATGGTTTTTAACCAATCAAAACTGGCGTTACATAGCAAACATGGTAGAATATGGGATAATCACTGACTAATATAAGTTTTCATATTCAGAGTTCGGACATTTTCTTTTTTCCCTGTTTACTCTGAAATATGCGTTTTAATTTTTACTGTTTTGTTCACCTACAAACACCAAAAACTTCTTCATTACTTCGTGACAGTCTGGCAGGGGAATTCTGTACAAGCTCATGTTGACGTATGTTCTTGGCAGGATATGGCATTGTCGATATTTCAGACATTTTATTTTTGGTCTTCGAGGGGAACTGTCACATGTTTCTCGGGAGAATAATTCTAATGCTGTTGGCCATCCTTCACGTTATATGCAAAATACTTTGTCAAGAGGTTTTACGTAAATAACGTCTAGACTGGTTTCTCTATGAAATACCAATGGTTGTGGTATCGGCTTTCGGCGGCTTGGTTTGGTTTGTATCAGTCTCATGTTGTTGTAGACCGGTACGATCTTCCTGTAGTCCGGGTACCTTACCATCTAACTGTTTTATTGTAACTGGTATATGATAGACGAGAATAGGAACCTAATGATCAGAAATGTCGTGGGTGAAGCGGAGTAGTCACCCATACGGATCCGGTGACATTCTGGACAACTGTCAGTCAGGGTAATAACCTTCAATGATTCCTCCCTCCCTAATGTGATATCTTGGTAATGTTGACCACTCTCATGGCCAAACGTCTGAAGTTACGACGCCGTGAAGTAATATGATCTTGGATAGTCGTTTGGTATCCCATCCGGCCCAGTTCCTTTGATATTGCTGAGACTGCTGGTGGAATTTTGTCCCCAAGGTATGCCGTAACTTACATGTTACGTTAAAACTCATTTAAATAGTGAAATGTACTTGCTGTTCTTTTGAAATCAGATAGGGAAAATTATGAATTTTGTTGAATTATGAGACACATTATACACACATCCAGATTTTGACATTCCTTTCTATCCGACGCCTCATTGGTATCAGTACTTACGTACAGCATCACTGACAAGTCCTAAAAGGACGAAACAGCTACATTATGTCCCTAGGATCACTGACGAGTCCTAAAAGGACGAAACAGCTACATTATGTCCCTAACATTACTGACAAGACCTAGAAGGACGAACCAGCTGCATTATGTCCGTAACACCTAACATCACTGACAAGTACTACAAGGGCGAAACAGCTGCATTATGTCACTTACATCACTGACGAGTCCTAGAAGGACGAAACAGCTGTATTATGTCCCTAGCATCACTGACAAGTCCCAGAAGGACGAAACAGCTGTATTATGTCCCTAACATCACTGACGAGTCCTAGAAGGTCGAAACAGTTGTGTGGTATCCCAAACATCACTGACGAGTCCTAGAAGGACGAAACAGCTGTATTATGTCACTTACATCACTGACAAGTCCTAGAAGGTCGAAACAGTTGTGTGGTATCCCAAACATCACTGACGAGTCCTAGAAGGACGACACAGATGTATGCTGTCCCTAACATCACTGACGAGTCCAAGATCGACGATACAGCTGTATGGTGCAGTTTAATTCAATTTGATTTGATTCAACTATGGATTTGTGTTCGTCCTAACTGATCACCTCTGTAAACTGTTCAGTCGGGCAGTTGGATTTATTTGTACTTATGAAGAAGAGCGAGGGGGCTTTTCTCTCGAAATGTAAACCCCGACATCATTGAACCTGCAAAATCAAGGATTTTCGATACTTTATGGTTTAATTATACTGATATCACGGTTCTGAATGGAAATATTTTGGGAGCAGAAAGCTTGGTCTGATCACGAATACGAAGTTGATCCAAGTCATTATATGGTCGGTATGTAAACAGGAAGTGACGTAGGACTTGTGTGGACAGCTGGGCACCTTATATTAGTCCGAAAACTACGCAAACCACGGTCAGGGGTCTATCAGCCTTGTATACGTTAAATAAGCCAAATATGACTAGTAGCGCTATTTATATCGTGTTTACATTATATGAATAGTAAACCTTTTGATGCCATTGTTGCCAGTGTCCCGTTAGTCCCGTTATTGACAATTCTGCTTTATGCTGACATACTTCCGGCTCTAGCTGTGGGGAAAGTTTACAATAGCCTATGTGATTGATATCCTACAACCAAACAGATCATCACAACACATCTAACCGACATTTACAATAATTATCGCAAAATATCCACCACAATAATTATCACAAAATTTCAACTCGGCATTTACAATAATAATCAAACATTATCCACCCAACATTTACAATAATTATCAGAAAATATCTACCAGATATTTACAATAATCATCACAAAATTTCTACTCGGCATTTACAATAATGATTACAAAATATCCACCCAACATTTACAATAATCATCAAACAATATCTACTCGACATTTACAATAATTATTACACAATATCTACCTTGCATTCACAATAATCAATCAGAGAAATTAGAACGTTTGGGTATGGTCGACTCTTTGTATCGAAAGTTCAAATACAATGTGAATTTTCTTAATAGATTTGGTATAATCTTTCCGATATTCGATATACATGCTGTATATATAGAGAGAATACATGGTCAGTGTCTTAAAATATAAGCTGTATTTTGGCGAGGGTAAAGAAAGACAAAAGTGGCGAGCCTTGGCGAGCCACTTTTGTCTTTCTGTCCCGAGCCGAGGTCAGTCGAACTGACGCACGTTCTATGATTCCAAAATACAGCTGTTTTCCGTCACTGCCGTATACAGCAAAAATATATACGGTGGGTGTATTCCGACAATGCGGTGGCAGTTGCAGGATAAAGATCAGTTCGCTGGACCTGTGTCATATTACTATACTGTATACAATTCTACTTCCTGTTATATGAATGTATTGTAAAAAAAAAATCCCCCAAAACGAGCAAATATATTTGTATATAGGTAAATGCAATACACATACAGAGCATTGTTAACAATGAGGTAACTCAACATTTGTATACCGGTAATTGTTCAATCAATATATAAACGTGCCTATTCGATGGGAGGTTTGGTTGAAATCACTTCAGTTATTTTTATAAAAGGTCGCCTACCTATGGCGGCTGATTAAGGACATACATTATTATCTTTGTATGTCCTTAATCAGCGACCGTACTTACCTGATAGACCGATACGTGACGTAACAGTCTTTTAGATCAATATCCCAATCAGGAAGTTTGGCACTAACTGTAAAACTATTCCAGTTTATACCAACATTTAACGTTATAGCTTCCTCGACGATAATGACGACCAGAAATGTCCCAGTAAATTACAGACTGTGTACATGGTATAACGATGTCATTGACGATTGTCTTAGTATATTACAGACAGTGTACATGGTATAACGATTGTCTTAGTATATTCCTGGATAGATTTCGGTTATCAGTCAAGGTCAAATTAAGGTCACGCTGGACCATTTGGTGAGTCATAACAATCTCAGCTTCATTAAAAGTGCATGTATGCTTGAAGTTCTTTTAAAAGTGAGTTTTGGGATTAAGAACTTTATTAAATTACGTGCTTGTTGACCTCCCCACCCAGAGTTTGACTGCTATTTTGACCTACATGCGTATTATTCCCGCTGTCACGACCTAGGAAGCCTTAGAAGGTGGAAAAACTGCATGACGCAGTTTACTAATTAATTTGTCGAACAGTGATAATATCGTGAGTGCCTTTTGTACACATCCAGAATCAGGAGAGAAAAAAAGTTATGAAGCCTGTTGGAATATACGTAAACACATACAGGGACCAAATTTTCACTTCGTATTATCCGAGTTTTTCGAGTTTTCCGAATTCGAGTTTTCCGAGTTTTTTTTACTAGGATAAAGAGAGAATTCGGCCGGGACTGACGAAGTACTTCGAGTTAAGCGGGGTACTCGAGTTTTCCGAGTTCGAGTTAACGAAGTTCCACTGTATTTGACATTTCGTTCTAGTTTAACTAATCCAAAGCCAATCGAAGTCAATTACACGAAAGCGTTATTGAATTTATCAACTTTATATAGTTTTATAATTAGAGTTGTTTTTAAAAGAAAGTGTGGTGTGATTAATAACTTATATATCCGCTCTGAAACTGGGTTTCAGAATGTCTGTCATGTAGACATCAGTGTGAAAAAGACCTTGGCAAACATTCAAGACCACACGTTCCAACTGCGTTCCAAATTAGTTCTGATGAAGCCTTTATATGGTAGCATAATGTGTAGTTTATTGGAGTTTTAATAACAAAGGTAAAACATACTGGAAAAAAAATCATCTGGAGAGTATTTCCGAGATGGCCTTCTGTGCCTATATTTACTTAGTATTGAGCGACATACTAACCGTATGTTTTGGCCCATATCAGCTGATGATGAGCTGTTCTGATCGCCCCTCTTCTGTGGTCCGTCCGTCAGTCCGGCGTCTGTCTGTCGTACGCCCATAAACAATCCCTTTTATCGCTATTTCTTAAGAAGTGCCAGAAGGATCTCTTTCTATAGGGAGGTCACTTTGAATCTTGACATTAGAGGTTTGTTGTCACTATTTCTCATAAAGGTTTCAGGAATCTTTCTGAAACTTCACATGCAGTCTCCCCTTGATCTGTAGTTGTGTATATTGAATTTTGAGACTGATAGGAAAACAAATAGCTGAAAGGTGGCAATCTTGACTTTTGACAAATGAAGTTTGTTATCGTTATTTCTGAGAAAGTTCTTCGTGGCTCTGGATCTTCCTCCAGTGTTGTTTATAGGTTCCCCTTGGTCTCTAGTGTTGTTTACAGGTTTCCATTGGTCTCTAGTGTTGTTTATAGGTTTCCATTGGTCTCTAGTGTTGTTTATAGGTTCCCATTGGTCTCTAGTGTTGTCTACAGGTTCCCCTTGGTCTCTAGTGTTGTTTATAGGTTCTCATTGGTCTCTAGTGTTGTTTATAGGTTCCCATTGGTCTCTAGTGTTGTCTATAGGTTCCCATTGGTCTCTAGTGTTGTTTATAGGTTCCCCTTGGTCTCTAGTGTTGTTTATAGGTTCTCATTGGTCTCTAGTGTTGTTTATAGGTTCCCATTGGTCTCTAGTCTTGTCTATAGGTTCCCATTGGTCTGTCTCTAGTGTTGTTTATAGGTTCCCCTTGGTCTCTAGTGTTGTTTACAGGTTTCCATTGGTCTCTAGTGTTGTTTATAGGTTCTTCTTGGTCTCTAGTGTTGTTTATAGGTTTCCATTGGTCTCTAGTGTTGTTTATAGGTTCTCCTTGGTCTCTAGTGTTGTTTATAGGTTCCCCTTGGTCTCTAGTGTTGTTTATAGGTTCCCCTTGGTCTCTAGTGTTGTCTATGGTTCCCATTGGTCTCTAGTGTTGTTTATAGGTTCCCCTTGGTCTCTAGTGTTGTTTATAGGTTCTCATTGGTCTCTAGTGTTGTTTATAGGTTCCCATTGGTCTCTAGTGTTGTCTATAGGTTCCCATTGGTCTCTAGTGTTGTCTATAGGTTCCCATTGGTCTCTAGTGTTGTTTATAGGTTCCACTTAGTCTCTAGTGTTGTTTATAGGTTCTCATTGGTCTCTAGTGTTGTTTATATGTGTCCCTTGGTCTCTAGTGTTGTCTATAGGTTTTTCCCTTGGTCTCTAGTGTTGTTTATAGGTTCCCATTGGTCTCTAGTGTTGTTTATATGTGTCCCTTGGTCTCTAGTGTTGTCTATAGGTTTTTCCCTTGGTCTCTGGTGTTGTTTATAGGTTCCCATTGGTCTCTAGTGTTGTTCATAAGTTTTCCCTTGGTCCCTAGTGTTGTCTATAATATTATGTTCCCATTGGTCTCTAGTGTTGTCTAAAGGTTCCCCCTGGTCTCTTGTTGCTTATAGGTTCCACTTAGTCTCTAGTGTTGTTTATAGGTTCTCATTGGTCTCTGGTGTTGTTTATAGGTTCCTTTTGATCTCTAGCTGTATATATTAAATTTTGAAGCTAATCGGAAAACAAAATTGCCGAAACATATTAACAGGAAAAGAAGAAATATTAGTAAAGCAGAGAAAGGTCAGCATAACGTAGATCCAAGATACGTCAGGGATCTGTTGTTGACATATAATGTATGTGATGGGTGTGTGAGTATGATTTGGTCAAGGGAAGCAATACTTGTAAGAATTTCCTTGGATCTGATGATGTTGACGTCCGCCTGTTGTTGATAAATAATGTATGTGATGGGTGTCTGAGTATGATTTGGTCAAGGGAAGTAGTACTTGTAAGATTTCCTTGGATCTGACGATATTGGACGTCCGCCTGTTCGTGTTTGCCCTTAGACTTGTGCTGTTTACCCCGACAGACGATCGATCAGACCTAGAATATTTTACATTCAGGTACTGAAGCTATAAATACTTAATGCGGTCATGAGTCGGTGACGTATACCACAAGATTATGATAATAAAGGCCCAAAAAGGATGTAACTAAACTTGTGTCAATTCATGACATTGTATACATGTATAAAGCTGTATGTCGTAGTGACGTCATGCACGCCTTACACATGTATCAGTCGACAGTTCGTATCAACATGTAATCAAGTATCTGTTGGATGTTTGCTATATTACAGCTTCAAGACCTACATATTTACAAGTATGGAGTACATGGGTACTACATCGATCCGTATGATCGATATTCCGGACTTTTCCAGACCTTGTTACGCGAGCTAGACATCTGAAAAATTAAGTACCAGATGTTGACACACATACACACAAATTAACATAATTCATTCAAGCGTTAGATTTGATCATTCCTTTCTGGTTTATAGGTTTTAATATAATCGCTTATGAAGTGAAGAAATGCTGTTAGATTATTTAAACAGCTGGTCTAGTATTCTGATTTCCTTTTTTCTCTCTTCTGTCTTTATGTACTTCCCTTCCTCTATTGGTCTCCCGTAGATAATCGTCCTCATCTGACACTGACTGTTGGTGTCTCCTTGACATAATCGTCATCTGATCTTGACTTGGCTTCTCCTTGACATACATCCTCATTTGACTTTGTCTGTTGGTGTCTCCTTGACATACATCCTCGCCTGACCTTGACTGTTGGTTTCTCCTTGATATACATCCTCATCTGACCTTGACTGTTGGTTTCTCCTTGACATACATCTTCATCTGACCTTGACTGTTTGTCTCTCATGGACATTCATCCTCATCTGACCTTGACTGTTGATGTTTCTTTGACACCTATCCTCATATTACCCCGACTGTTGGTATGACCTTGACACCTGTCCTCATATGACCCTGACTGTTGATGTGACCTTGCATTTGGCACCCATCCTCATATATTTATGACTGTTTGTGTCTCTTTGACAGCATAAAACAAACTATCAAACAACAAACAAAACAAGCTCTATCATTACATTTGATATTCAGAAATATGTTTAGCTTTATATTAAACAATAACAACACTATATACCTACATGTAATACCTGATATAGGCCCGTACGTACAAACGCCTGTGAATGTTACATGTACCTCATTTAGTTTTATTGTACATGGACAAACTTTCAGGACTCGGAACAATCAGGTGTGTTGACATTTCTATATAGAATATATAATTTACTGTTTTATTTACATTTCAATTAGTTGTACTTTGCACGTGACAGAGTAACGATCGATTTGTTGCCTGTTTACCAGCTTATATAAATTGTATTTTAAATACGAAATATGGCAGTAGTTCGTGTAAACAAGAAAGAGATTCAATTTGTACCATTTCGGAATATGGAGACCACCCTATTCTGATGTAAATGTCACAGGTAAAATCATACCTGTTTGTGCATGTAGATAGGTAAATATCGTAAACCGCACACATAGAAAACAATCAACATTCCATTGGTATGTTTATCGGCTCATGTGTTGACAAAATGCATTCAATAAGTCCAAATCACCATTTATCTCAAAGATCACATATTCTGTCTATGTACACAGCTTTTTAAATGTTAAAGTTTGCGTCAGCAATGTTTGCTGTTTTAGATCATATCAGTTCCGATGTTCTAAAACCATAATTATTTTGTTTTATTTTTTTTCATCTTTGTTGCTTTAAAAAATCGGGAAAATGGACCTAAAGACAGGGAAGGGATTCAAATATAGCGTTTGTAAAAAGCTTATTTAATGAGTGAAACATAGGAGATGCACATATGTTTTCTTTTAAATGATAAAAATATTACAGTATCAGCTATCATAACAACTGGACCACATTGGTATATATGATCATAAGAAATAGACCACATTGGTATGTGATCATAAGAAAAGGACCACATTGGTACATTGTATATGTTTGTTTGTGTTTAACGTCCTATTAACAGCCAGGGTCATTTAAGGACGTGCCAGGTTTTGTAGGTGAAGGAAAGCCTGAGTACCCGGAGAAAAACCACCAGCCTACGGTCAGTACCAGGCAACTACCCCGAGTAGGTTTCGAACTCGCAACCCAGAGGTGGAGGGCTAGTGTTAAAGTGTCGGGACACCTTAACCACTCGGCCACCGCGGTACAAGTTTAAAACATGTCAACTAGACATGCGATTCTGTCATTTATTTCCGTGAACACAAAGGTCAAATTTGACTATGACTTTGCTTCCTTGAATGCAACAGAAAATAGCGGATCTTGTCTTGTCTCGTTAACAATGTAATACGGAAATACATAAATACGGAATACATAAAATCGCCTGATGAGCGAAAACTGTGGAAGAAAACGTAACACTTTGAAATATGTACTGTTAGCAAGTTTGCATACATATCTACGTAATATTCTACATGATAATATCATTTTTTGTTTAAAACTTCAACATTAACCACTGTTTTCTATCGCGATATTATGTAAGTCCGAAAATCAAACGATATTATGTATAAACTTACAAAATTTGACTTCCATATATTTACACAAATATAGTTACTTCATATTACATGGCAAGTATTGGGATGATTGTAACATGGTGTGTTTGATTGTTACATGGTGTGTTTGGTAATTGGTACATGGTGTGTTTAGTGATTGTAACATGGTGTGTTTGGTGATTGGTACATGGTTAGTTTGAAAGGATTTTTGATACCTTGCGAGGCGGATGTTATATACATATATATATATGCATATAACATATATATTTAGTATTGGCAAGGTTCCAATATATCTTTTATGCAAAGGATATTTTTGTCTAAGCCGTCGGCGTGATTTATGTAAATAACTTTAGATACCACTAAAAACTTTTATCCAATAGCCCTCTCACTTGTGTGTGAGTAACTAGATCATGACGAACTACGCCGATAGAAATTCCTTAATTTCATCCAACACTTATAATCATATACAACCAAATCTAATTTACCAACTTAACGATGACTCGTGTCTGTACATCATGAAGTCCATTCTGTCATATTGGAAACCATCTCCTTAATTATGAATTAAATATGATCTAACATAGTTACGCAGTGGCAGTGTTGGAGATGGGGGCAGAATATCATTTCACCGTCTGTTGGATAGTTCCTTGTATATACCGGATGTTTGGTGAAGTACCTGGTCTATACCGGATGTTTGGTGTAGCACCCGATATATACCGGATGTATGGTGTAGTACCCGGTCTACACCGGATGCTTGGTGTAGTACCCGGTCTATACCGGATGTTTGGTGTAGTAACCGGTCTATACCGGATGTTTGGTGTAGTACCTGGTCTATACCGGATGTTTGGTGTAGTACCTGCTCTATACCGGATGTTTGGTATAGTACCCGGTCTATACCGGGTGTTTGGTGTAGTACCTGGTCTATACCGGATGTTTGGTGTAGTACCCAGTCTATACCGGATGTTTGGTGTAGTACCTCGTCTATACCGGATGTTTGGTATAGTACCCTGTCTATACCGGATGTTTGGTATAGTACTCGGTATATACCGGATGTTTGATGTAGTACCTGGTCTTTACCGGATGTTTGTGTGTAGTACCTGGTCTATACCGTATGTTTGGTATAGTACCCGGTCTATACCGGATGTTTGGTATAGTACTCGGTATATACCGGATGTTTGGTGTAGTACCTGGTCTATACCGGATGTTTGTGTGTAGTACCTGGTCTATACCGTATGTTTGGTATAGTACCCTGTCTATACCGGATGTTTGGTATAGTACTCGGTATATACCGGATGTTTGGTGTAGTACCTGGTCTATACCGGATGTTGGTGTGTAGTACCTGGTCTATACCGTATGTTTGGTATAGTACCCGGTCTATACCGGATGTTTGGTGTAGTACTCGGTAGATACATGATGTTTGGTGTAGTACCGGGTCTATACTGGATGTTTGGTATAGTACCTGGTCTATACCGGATGTTTGGTATAGTACCTGGTCTATACCGGATGTTTGGTATAGTACCCGGTCTATACCTGTTGTTTGGTGTAGTACCTTGTCTATAACTGTATAATACTGACCTGTCTACATGTACAGTTTACAGTTGTTTCATGCCTTATCAGTCAACAGTCAAAACTCCTCCCCGAGTGCGGCCTCGGGAAACAGTTTAACGGGTTGGCCCCAACACCTCGGGGGAGAGTTTTGACTGTTGACTGATAAGGCATGAAACAACTGTTTTTTTACCGAATAATCCACAAGATTTTATTCATATGCTATTTTATTAGGCTTATGAACGCGTAAAAAGTCTTCAGCAAACTCTTACTCCAAAGTTGACGTTCCTTTGGCCTTGCAGTACGCTGTAAGAATTCATATAAACCCTTTTATGACATTTTATGTGGTAGCCGTATCCCTGTTTTCAATAAGATACATTAAATGGAGATTTCTTTAAACCTTTCTGACTTCGAATCAAGGGAGCGTTGCTAGAGTCACTGTTTACAAATCACGATCAGAAAGACGCTTCATCGTAATCATTTGGGTGTTTGGGCACGTGCGGATGTTCCTCGCCAGTTTACAGTCAGGTCAACAGTCGAAAATACTTAATTTACATCTACATAGAAAGTCAGGTAACAATTGCCTCCGCTCCTTACTATCCCCAGCTGATCGTTACGAGTCTTCAGCTGTCATTTACGGAGGCGAGATAACAAACACTAGTTTGGTACATGTCCTTCTTTCGCTACAGTCACCAGACTTTAACTTTGGTCTTTTACCTGATCGTCGGTGTTCACCATTCTAACAAAAACTTTAATGGTAAGTTAACGTACTCCATTGTTTGTCTGAATGCTCCGTAAATGACATATTGATCAATGGAATACATGGATGAGAATTGCAGAGGCATTGATACAGATCGTATTACTGAATGCTATTTTATTTTCTCTCAGTTTTTTCTTCCTTTAGATGTGAATACAATGTCGTAATACGCTATGTCACGTGATACAGTTTTCCTCTGTCGCAAGCTGTAGTTTGGTGCAGTGTCACTTTATGTATAGCCGCATGGATGCTCAAAATAATCTATGCTAATATCCGCTACTTAGTTACTACATGAAGAAGTCATTTGTAAGGAAATCCAAACCCACAGCTAGCCATCCCGACCGTGGGTATACAACATGGAAGCCCTAATGAGTAGTGTATATGTATGTGGTTGTAGTGACTATCAATTGACCTTGTCACGTACGATACAGTAGCCCACCTGTCTGATGACCAGTACGTGACAGTCTACCTGTAACGCCAAGGCGGACAACCTGTAATGGGCTAATCACTATTTATGCTCTCGCCTGATTACATACCAGAAGTAGAAGACAATCGCCTGATAGAATACCGGAAGTTGAACAGCACGGTATATCTCCTAGTACTTTAGATAATTGAATATAACCGCACGCTCAGTACAGGAAGCGGACCTTCTATTCATGGCAGTTTTTAGCGACGTCATTTTCGTTACTAGGTTACATCATATCAAGCTTCTCCTAGCCTACCTTAATGGCGCGGACATTGATCTGTGGGGACATTGATCTGTGGGGACATGGTTTTACAATAACGAGGATGTGTGGTTACAAGTGATTACAGGAACACGATCTAAAGCTCTGTGAAATGTTCACAAATTCAGTCGATGTCTGATATTGAAAAACAAGACAGGCCGCATTTCCGTTTCAGGCCGTACCTTGGTTATATCTTCGTGAGCAGTTTAGCCTCTCTTTCGTTCAACCTCTCGGTTTACCGCGTTACGAGATGCTGTAATTCTTCAGTGCCAAATGAAACAATTATACATATATACATATCGAGCTATAAATCGCTATGATTAACGCACACTAGTGTATCTGGTTACCCGTTTACTTACTAAGTATCCTGTAAATAGGAATCGTGTACATACGTACAATGTATTTACCTATAGCGTAAATAAAGGTTTTACGTCCTGGCAGCAGCTGGGTTCGCGTAGGTCAAGAAACGAGGAAATAATATACATACTGTGTTATTATGGGACGGAATTTGAGATTACTGGTTAAATGACATACAAATTAAGGGGAGTCTTGAGTTGGTTCCCAGTTCCTAGTTCATGGTCTGGTTCCCAGGCCCGTTTTTCTTAAACAAAATTAGGAATTAGGAACTGGGAGCCGACTTCGCGCTTAAAAGGTTAAGTTCCAGTGCAGTGTATCTGACGACTTCTTTTCCTAAAACCCCTTACGTGGTCAAACGTTAAACATTTTGTCTTTAATATTGAGGGTGCGTCTAGACTATAGCTGATTATGTTTATACACTTCATATGCAATATAATTTCAAATCAAGGTGTATGGGTTTTTCGTCAAGCGGCGTCAAAGTCTTTCCGGATCAGTTTTTCGAATGGTGTGCACCGCCTGTCGAGAGACCTAACCTGTCCATATCAGCAAAACATTGTATAAAATGTACCAAAAAGACACATTTTTCTGGGGCGTATATTTGTAACTTTTCCCTACTATCACAAGCACCATTAACAAACCACAAGTTCTAGGTAATCTTAAACGACTGTGAGCCAATGAAATCAATTATTTAATCTGGTCATTACAAAATACACCAACAGGCAAAGTTCATAGCGCCTCATATAAATCATGACAACAATTACAAAATTGAGTTGAATCATAGAAAATATACCCTAATGGATGATATGATAGGGGAATACATTCCGTGGTTCTTCATGATCGTAATCAAAACTGGGAAGTACCAACTGATTCCGGACAATCTCTATTGTGGAGCTCCACTCTCTATCTTCAAGTGAGACTCGGGAAATATGTCATGCACGCATGTGCAAACTGGTTTGTGTTGAAGAATGACTGACTGGCGATCAAAACCACACATCAGAATCACAACACCATGTATTACTTACAGAGTCAATGTGAGTCTGTTACAGGATTGGTTAGAATCACAACACCATGTATTACTTACAGAGTCAATGTGAGTCTGTTACAGGATTGGTTAGAATCACAACACCATGTATTACTTACAGAGTCAATGTGAGTCTGTTACAGGATTGGTTAGAATCACAACACCATGTATTACTTACAGAGTCAATGTGAGTCTGTTAGACAAAAATTAAAGATAAATTAAACATGAAAAGCCATCTTGAATTTGCAGTGAAACTTCTCGGCATTTGATAAACAAACCCATGCTCTTCCGTTAATCATCCGGGGATGTAACTCGTCTCGCGCAGGATTAGTTCACGTGTTTTTTTAGATGTTTATTTTTCGCCAAAACTGAGCAGATAAATAACGGAAATGAAATGAAGATAAACCTATAAGGGATTCTGAAGTTGAACTTGATATAGTGTTATATTTATCAACAAAACAATAGAGAGGTTCTTTACAAAACGCAATAAGAGTCATAGACCCTTGGTCTGTATGAAAAGCCATTGTTTGTCACGTAGTGCTTTGCTTTCAACGCTGATGTTCATATGTTCCAGGATGCAAAACCACGGATAATTGAATTTGCAAGCTATTCTGTTAATGCACATCAAGGTTTTCAATGTTTGGTGTAATTTATTTTCAAACGTATTCATTATTTTGACCCACGGACTTAAAATCTAATCTAAATTCGTGTTTTGACATTTAAACAATCTCGGATAGCATCCTGGTCTCAGCGGATGGTACACGTATATAGCCTGGGCGCAACGATTCTCGTGTTTGTGTTCAAAATTAAATGTCAATACCATTGTGATTTTAACAGAAACGTGCAGTAAACATAGATAACTAACGTGATTACAAAGATATCTAGCTTCACGTTGTCATAGTGCCGTTATAGATACTATCCATAAAAGAGGGTTTGACGCTCAGCAGGAACAAATTATATTCTTAAATGCTTCTATTAAGAAATTTTTATGTAAGCATACGTTTTGTGATATACAAATGTACCATACCAAAATTCTCCATGCAAACATTCTTCATTACAGTGTTCCATCTAGGGTGCATTTGTCTGTCTTGTCTGTCAGCCTGCCTGTCTTGTCTGTCTGTCCGTCCGTCCGTCTGTCTGGGAAACTAGGCTAAAATGTAGTTGACTGTCAGTGGAATAGTGTCAATTAATATTTCCGGGGGATCCAATAGGAATAGCCGGAAGTCCAGAAGAAATGTCTAGGAACATCCGTTGTGTAATTTCCAACGTGTTCGGGGTCATTGGGGTCATGTGTTTGACTAATGTTCACGTGTAGAAACGAAAGTTTACATCAGTAGGACACGGCCTTGACACAGAAAGGTCAACTTCGTGATGTCTCCACAATATCACAATAGATGTACCCTTGAGTTTCATTGGGGTCCGTCCAAGTGGAACGCCTTGCCTGTCATTGAGGTTCTTTTTAAACTCATAACTGGTTATGACTTGTCTAATTATAACCGTGTATATATGTACATACAAGGTAGGCCACGCACGGGACACTTATACAGCAACACTGACATACATATTCTACATCTATCCACCCAGACATGGCGCTTATGTGTGTCTGCGCATGCGCTCTGTGACTTAAGATTGTTTACTGTTCTTTGAAATATAAAGTTGACAGAGCCGTGATATATATATTTACGTCTCTGAACATTCACTTTTGTATGCGATAGTTGGTGTTGTTGATATAGGTCTCTGATGAAGGCTGACAACATTACCGTCAATACCAAGTACACGCGTACCCGTGGTATTACGTATACCGTGATTATCATAATGCAACCCGTTACTTGTTTCATGATGTTCAACTAGAATAAATAGTATCGCCTATACAATGTAGCCGTGGACTGTTCATGGATGGAAGCTCTATGGTGGAAGTAATTCGTGTATTAGTAAATATATACAATCACTTGTTAATACGTCCGTTCCGGTCGACCTGCTCTGGTCGTGACCGGATAACAAGCCTACCAAAGATGAGTACATCGTAGATTTTACGCTGTCCAGCAAGGCAGTTAAGTGCCTTCAGAACATGGTCTGATTCCTCGCGCTGATGGACAATAATAGTTGATTTTCTTACAGTTCAATAAAGGAAAGATAGTTGTTATCTTTTGATATATTATCATCTGGTCAATATCATTCTGTTATGTTAACACAATAATATGTTATATCACGCGTCGTGAGTAATAATTAATTAATAATTAATTGATTGTGTATCCCACTTAAAATTGACAAATTGATACCATTATATCCTTACGCAGAAAAAAAAAAAAATATGACAAATCTTATTTCTATACATATTTTTATATTATGGATTCAACAAACCATATTGCAGGCTATGGACAGTTCCTCCTGTATGACGTTGCATGCAGGGCTATTTGTGATATTCGTTTCATTCCAGGCTCCTATTGATAAACTATTCCCTCTATCATATATATTCTATATACTCGCTGGTCCCGGTTTATCAACATTCCCTAGCTTCAGGAAATTAAGTGAAAATTGTCCACATAAAAGTATTATTGGATTTAAGGGAAAATTTAGTTTACGTAACTCAAATCCTGTGTTGTTTTCCTATGGAAGGTATCAACTGGGGCGTGACCGACTAGGTATGTCTATTGTGTTTATGTAGACCAGAGACATCTACTGGTGATTCTGTATGAACGTAAAGACATGTGACCTTCCAGGGTGTATATCTATATTACACAATAAAAATATATTGACGTCATTTTAAAGGGTTACATGTATTCCTTTTATCTTGAAATACGATTCGTACAAGATGTATACCGAATCCGGGCGGTGCCCATGTCCCTATCACTACATTGTAGATGTCTGTGCGATGCACAGTGTAACATGACAAAGTAGTGACAATTTTATAGATACATCTTGACGTTGTCTTTCTAAGTTACTAGTGTTCGTCTATTTCAGATATAACATTCTGACAAGAAAGAATACGATTGTTGTTTACATGTAATTTAAGTTTACGTTTGTAAATTAACCAAGTGATGTTGATTTCAATGACCGGATCTGAACTTTGAAATATTATTTTGATGAACAGACTAGCGATCCGGAGAGTGTTAGCGCACTGCTGAAGTTATTAAAACTACTCGCTGTTTACAGGTGAATGATTGCGATCTGATATGTTTAGTTGTGTAAATGCACGTCAGACCGGATCTTTCGCTGACAACGATTTATCTCTACTGCGTAGTAACAAATATCAAAACACAACATCAACATCCTTTACTTAGTAGAGTGGATTTCGATATTTAAGGATTAACATGAATTATTTTTTTCTGTTATACAGTCATAACAGAAAAAACTGGAGTGTACTCTAAATAAACCGCGAAGCGGTTTATGAAGAGAGTACACTCCAGTTTTTTTTTGTTATGACTGTATAACAGAAAAAATAATTCATGTTAATTCTTATAATTTAATTTCGTCTTATACACACCAAGATATTTCACTTTCTTTGGCGACCTCTTTTCTGTGATAAATTATTACGCAACGTCATCAGCCAATCAAAAATGACGTTACATTTCGCAACGTCAAACATTTTGTTATGGAGGTATAACAAAATTATTTCAGCCAATGAAAATGCGTGTTTCATACAAAATTAAATTATATTCATATAATTTCACCCTGTTTGTAACCAGCTTTTTCATTGGCTTAGAAATTTATGTTATCAGTCCATAACGTAAAAAAAATCACGTCGCCGGTTATAACGTCGCTTTTGATTGGCGGATAGTCCATCTATCAACAAAGTGAATTCCTGCAGGGTATAGATTGAATTATAAGGATTAATGTGAATATATTTATTACTTCGCGGTTTATTTAGAGTATAATCCAGTTTTTTGTTTTTTTGTTTTTGTTTTTGTTGTAACGTCATAACATTGAAAATGTATTCAAGTTGATTCTTAAACAGTTATTCAGGAGAACATCACAATCACCAAAATGTCACATAATCAGTCACTATTACCTTGTTATTTAACGATATATTATTAACCATCTAGTGATTTATCCGGAATCGGTCATTTTTGTATGTTCGTGCAATCTATTACTTGTGTCGATCATCGGTAGTTGTTTTTATATGTTTAGTTTTTAGAGAAGGAAGTTGAAATGATGCACGTGATCAACGTCTGTCTCGACTGGATTACACCACAAAGCTATTCCCTAATGTTGCGCCACAATTTCCACGATCTCTACGATTCCAAAAAAACAGTGAAGCTCCACAATGTTTTGCATTCGTTGTTCTTTTTCTACGTTTTCCTACGCTCTCAGTACGTTTTGTTACGATCTGCTACGTTTTGTTACGATCTGCTACGTTTTGTTACGAAGTCAACACGACTAAGGTCAATAACTGCCACAATTTCCACCACGTTCCCTCATTTTGTCTCACGATCACCACGATATGCTTTCACGTTCGGTCACGTTCTGTTACGTTCTACATAAGGTCTCCTATGATTTATGTCCACCACGGGACAGGATAGCACAGAGAGAGAAAATAAGAAGGCCAAGATCTTGTTGGGTGAGACCAAGGTTGAATGTAGACAGAAGGCACCAGTTGGGACATTATTAACAGCTTCTCGATACCTAACTCAGGTGTGAAGATGTTAGCTCCTATGTGAACTATACTGAAACTTGAAGTAATCGTGTTTCCAAATTCACCAAGATCCCCTACGATAGCGCATCAAGTTCTGTTACACTCTGTAAAGCTCTACTACGCTCTAATACGATTCCCACGTTCTATCACGTTGTCCCACGATTTGGCGTCTAATCGGGATAATCGTGGCAAACTTTTTTGACAGTCAAACATTTTGCCACGATCCTCACGATCACTACGTTTCGACCCCACAACGCATCACGACCCACCACGACCCTCCACGCTCATCACGATTCTCTCAAATCTTGGAGATCGTGGACATCGGGACTTAGTGTAAACGCAGCATACGCTAATTCTAAACAACTTCATATTGCGATTTCTAGTAATTTCTCCTGGACACGACTAATCGTGGACGTTTGTTGCGATTTTACTTTGCAAAGGCAAGCTGCAGCAAACAGTTGTAACATATCGCAGATGGATGTGTCATCATGCCTAAAATAAGAGCATCCACTATTTTGTGTCGACATCGAAAAGTCGAGAAAGTGCTATCAGTCGGAGCATATTGCGATCGGTGGTACCATCACATATCCGTCGTACGATCAAATGTAATGTGGCGACCAGTTGAAAGGTTGGACTCTTTCAAAACAAATTGAGAGTTATACTGCATAATACAGCTGTTTAGTCCTTGTAGGACTCGATAGTGATGTTAGTGATATCATACAGCTGTTTAGTCCTTGTAGGACTCGACAGTGATGTTAGGGACATCATACAGCTGTTTAGTCCTTCTAGGACTCGATAGTGATGTAAGGGACATCATACAGCTGTTTAGTCCTTCTAGGACTCGTCAGTGACGTTAGGAACATCATACAGCTGTTTCGTCCTTCTAGTACTCGTCAGTAATGTTAGGGACATCATACAGCTGTTTCGTCCTTCTAGGACTCGTCAGTAATGTTAGGGACATCATATAGCTGTTTCGTCCTTCTAGTACTCGTCAGTAATGTTAGGGACATCATACAGCTGTTTCTTCCTTCTTGGACTCGTCAGTAATGTTAGGAATAAAATACAGCTGTTTCTTCCTTCTAGGACTCGTCAGTGCTGTTATAGACATCATAGAGGGTTTTTTTTCCTTTTAGGACTTGTCAGTAATGTTAAGAACAAATTACAGCTGTTTCGTCCTTCAAGTACTCGTCAGTAATGTAAGGGACATCAAACAGCTGTTTCTTCCTTCTAGGACTCGTCAGTGATGCGAATGACCCAAAAGTGTTGATGATAGGAAGCGACCAAAACCAAACTAGAAATATATCAAATTAGATGCCAAAATCTGGATGTGGGGAGGTGTAAAGTGGCTATAATTCAATGAATATAATTGTCTGATAAAACACTGCAGTCGTACGTTACATTCATTCACAATTCTACTGGTAGAGAATATTGGTTACCTACCTCAGCTTAACTCGTTCCACATATGTAATGATAAACGTAATGTAAACCACAGATCCGGTTCAAAGTCAAATGCCAAGAAATGTCAAGCCCCACCCCAGAAAGCAGCAATGTTATTATTTATTAATTTTTGTTTTGTTTTTTGTTTTTTGTTTTGTTCAAGTGATTATATTTTGGCGGGTGATATGATTACCTAAATTGTCACATGAATTTCAGCCCAATCAATGTTATGTAAAGATATATATATAGCATATGTATCAATAACATTGCTTGGTCTTCAACACGAATTAAAGAAACTCTTAAAGAAATAAAAACATTACAAGCCATGTTAGAAGACAACCTTCAGTAGACACTATCTAACACGGCAAGACAGTCTCACAACCTTCAGTAGACACTATCTAACACGGCAAGACAGTCTCACAACCTTCAGTAGACACTATCTAACACGGCAAGACAGTCTCACAACCTTCAGTAGACACTATCTAACACGGCAAGACAGTCTCACAACCTTCAGTAGACACTATCTAACACGGCAAGGCAGTCTCACAACCTTCAGTAGACACTATCTAACACGGCAAGGCAGTCTCACAACCTTCAGTAGACACTATCTAACACGGCAAGACAGTCTCACAACCTTCAGTAGACACTATCTAACACGGCAAGACTGTCTCACAGCCTTCAGTAGACACTATCTAACACGGCAAGACAGTCTCACAACCTTCAGTAGACACTATCTAACACGGCAAGACAGTCTCACAACCTTCAGTAGACACTATCTAACACGGCAAGGCAGTCTCACAACCTTCAGTAGACACTATCTAACACGGCAAGACAGTCTCACAACCTTCAGTAGATACTATCTAACACGGCAAGACAGTCTCACAACCTTCAGTAGACACTATCTAACACGGCAAGACAGTCTCACAACCTTCAGTAGACACTATCTAACACGGCTAGACAGTCTCACAACCTTCAGTAGACACTATCTAACACGGCAAGGCAATCTCACAACCTTCAGTAGACACTATCTAACACGGCAAGACAGTCTCACAACCTTCAGTAGACACTATCTAACACGGCAAGGCAGTCTCACAACCTTCAGTAGACACTATCTAACACGGCAAGGCAGTCTCACAACCTTCAGTAGACACTATCTAACACGGCAAGACAGTCTCACAACCTTCAGTAGACACTATCTAACACGGCAAGGCAGTCTCACAACCTTCAGTAGACACTATCTAACACGGCAAGGCAATCTCACAACCTTCAGTAGACACTATCTAACACGGCAAGGCTGTCTCACAACCTTCAGTAGACACTATCTAACACGGCAAGACAGTCTCACAACCTTCAGTAGACACTATCTAACACGGCAAGACAGTCTCACAACCTTCAGTAGACACTATCTAACACGGCAAGGCAAGTCTCACAACCTTCAGTAGACACTATCTAACACGGCAAGGCAGTCTTACAAACTACCTGTAATAGTAACAACTCGGCCAACCTTCTCATAACAAGCTTTAATAGACGATTTTAATGAAGCAATTGTTCGTCACAAGTTACGATATATAGCTGAAAGGCTCCTTACGGACATAACTATATAAATCGATAACAAATTATGCAGATATCCTGGCACTGCTTTACATACTGTCGCTTTAATGAATATATACACATGCGATTTAAATTCAAAGTGATAATGTCATGGAAACCACGTAATGGATATATCATACAGCCGAGATTTACCTTTAGGGACACTTTTAAATATTCTGACTTAATGGTAATTCCATCCGGGACATCCTTCACCAGCACACGGAAAAATGAAGGGAAAGTACTCATCGCCCTATAAGGGACAGTACTCATAGCCCTATAAGGGGCAGTCCTCATCGCCCTATAAGGGACAGTCCTCATCGCCCTATAAGGGAAAGTACTCATCGCCCTATAAGGGGCAGTACTCATCGCCGTATAAGGGACAGTACTCATCGCCCTATAAGAGACAGTACTCATCGCCCTATAAGGGGCAGTACTCATCGCCCTATAACAGATAATACTCATCGCCCTATAAGGGACAGTACTCATCGCCCTATAAGAGACAGTACACATCGCCCTATAAGGGACAGTATTCATCTCCCTCTGAGGGACAGTACTCATCGCCCTATAAGGGGCAGTACTCATCGCCCTATAAGGGGCAGTACTCATCGCCCTATAACAGATAATACTCATCGCCCTATAAGGGACAGTACTCATCGCCCTATAAGAGACAGTACACATCGCCCTATAAGGGACAGTACTCATCTCCCTCTGAGGGACAGTACTCATCGCCCTATAAGGGACAGTACTCATCGCCCTATAAGAGACAGTACACATCGCCCTATAAGGGACAGTATTCATCTCCCTCTGAGGGACAGTACTCATCGCCCTATAAGGGGCAGTACTCATCGCCCTATAAGGGGCAGTACTCATCTCCCTCTGAGGGACAGTACTCATCGCCCTATAAGGGAAAGTACTCATCGCCCTATAAGGGACAGTACTCATCGCACTATAACAGATAATACTCATCGCCCTATAAGGGACAGTACTCATCGCCCTATAAGAGACAGTACACATCGCCCTATAAGGGACAGTACTCATCTCCCTCTGAGGGACAGTACTCATCGCCCTATAAGGGGCAGTACTCATCGCCCTATAAGAGATAGTACACATCGCCCTATAAGGGACAGTACTCATCTCCCTCTGAGGGACAGTACTCATCGCCCTATAAGGGACAGTCCTCGTCGCCCTATAAGGGACAGTCCTCATCGCCCTATAAGGGACAGTCCTCATCGCCCTATAAGGGACAGTACTCATCTCCCTCTGAGGGACAGTACTCATCGCCCTATAAGGGACAGTCCTCATCGCCCTATAAGGGACAGTCCTCATCGCCCTATAAGGGACAGTCCTCATCGCCCTATAAGGGACAGTACTCATAGCCCTATAAGGGACAGTACTCATCGCCCTATAAGGGACAGTACTCATCGCCCTATAAGGGGCAGTACTAATTACCCTTTATCGGCCAGTTCTTATAATCATCTAAGGACCAATACTCGTCACCCTCTAAGGACCAGTACTCGCCACCCCTCTGACTCCTTTTAATATGATCCATAGTTTCCTTATCACACTTGTAGCTAAGGGATTAATGGTTAGTTGGCAAGATCAATAGTCTGTCATATGTAGGTATCAAACACATTGGGGATTCTACATAAGGCTGTTAAATTTGGGATCCATTGAAGTTTACTGATGTTTTAGTTCAAATTCTTCACCCAAAGGCAGGGTTCTCTTATCTAAATAAAGGTATTCTTTCTTACTCGCTCGTCTATATGTTATTCTATTCCGCTGATGTATTTCTGATCTCTGCCTAATAACAAGTGGAACAATATTAAAGATTCTTTGTTTTTTGATGAATATGGTCCTATTCCACACCCTTTCTGAATGTCTTTAAATCCAGGGCTATTTTATACAAACCAATCTGCTGTCCTGTACCTCATAGACATATTGGCTGTATTTCCACGGCTGTGATCTCTTCAGCCGCTCCAAAGAGTTCCTTACAATTGTTTTTGTCATTAATCAGTCCTCGAAGACCCTGATGATATCTGACTTCTTTCGAGTTTTCAATGACCGCAATAAGCTGAAGTATGATATGAAATTAATTAGTTTTATTATTATTTCAGCCTCTACCCCTGCCCCGGTCCTGGACACAAAAGGTATTGCGGTATCGCTGTTTCCGTACCCATACCCTGGTCATGTGGAGCTGTTTGAAGGTGTCGATCCTGATGAGTTGACGGGGTCTACCTCTAGCACCCAACATCCATTTTTACAGGAAAACATTCTGATCACTTCACTGGTGCCTGACCCAGCTGGTAATAGGTTCTTTTACATAGACGTATACACAAATAGTATATATCGCTGGGATAATGTCACCACTACCCTCAATGACAAGACCGTGTCCACCATCAACCAGACCTATAAGCTGTACGAAGGCTTGTCAAGAGCGATATGTAAACTTGACTACGATTACGTATCAGGGAATATTTACTGGAGTGACCCTCTGCTCCACTGGATTGCTGTTCTACCTGTGGATTCGGACAGCACGGACGGTATGAAGTTACTCCTCACCGATGACGTCGATTACGTTGCCGCTATGGCTTTGGACACGAACAGCAAGTACGTAACGACTTTCTCCATCAACTCTACTACTTACAGTGTGGTGCCACGCCTTCTGATATTATCTATTCAATTTGTTTTCCACATTTCAATAAAGTATTTTAAAATGAATTCAGTCCATTTATTAAAGCAATTTCAAAATTAATACGTCAAATTTTCATCGTCATATTTGAAAACTATGAAATATATCGGAATGGGTTCTTATCTAAACATTGTATGAAGAAAATGTCATTTTAACCAATTTTATCATATTCAAGAGTTATTCATTGAGCAACTGTTGCTTATCAAAACAGAATTGCGAGATACTAGAATTGTTTTTAGTTGATATTCAATGCGTGAACGAAAAAAAAAGATAAAAAATGGTTGCCTCTGCTCATGTGTAACATTCCATTGGTCTTTTTGTAGTTATACAATAACATTGTTTAATCACCATGATTATTGCTTTCCGTCTAGACAACTATTCTGGGTTTCGTCGGCCTATGAGGATGGCAAAATGGAAAGAAGTAACTTGTATGGGGAGGAACGACAGGTGATCATTTCCTCAAGTATCGGCTTTGTGGATGACATGACGTTAGATATGACTGACGAGTTGCTCTACTGGGTGGACAGTCATCGCATGACCGTGGAATCGGCAAAATATGATGGCACGGAACGTAGGGTCATCCGGCGGCTGGTTGGAACCGAGTTCACCTCTATTGCTGTGATTGGGGTATGTATGTCGTTGCATTGGTTACTGAACATTGGGGGTAAAACCCTTAATGTTCCGTGTTTAGCTGTGATCCGCTATATGTAGACAAACACGAACTGGCCTTCAAGTTTATGCATCCGTATTCGCCAAGGTCAATGTATGAACGTTGGAGTTGGCAATAATTTGTCACTGTGGATTCAATATTAAAGGTCATCTATATAGGAGAATAATGTTGAATTTCAAACAAGAATATTTCCATTCAGCATCCTTGAAAGCATTCGCGAAAATTGTATTTATTTTTCATAACAACATTAGCCTCATCACAGTGTGTAGTAATGTCGGGGACCGCGTTACCACGAATAGTACTCTACGCTGTCGGAATTTTTCTTCCTTCGGGTTCTTTTAAATAACGCGATTCATGAAATATGTTCAAAAACAAATGTTATTATGACCTCTTAAATGTTGAAAAATAAATTTCATTCCTTAGATAATTATCTACAAATTTGCACAAAAATATGTCATGTAACATACTAAATTGTTTGTTTGGACATATAGTTTGTTAAAATTACTCATCGTTTTCTGTAGATGCTAACAGTGTCTGATATAGTTACTTCGAGGTAAGATGTTCACACAAAGGAGCACTTGTTTGACCAGATTCGACTTTATGTAGGAAAACATGTTCAACCACTAAGTTTGGGATAAAAGATACATATTTCTGAAAAAGGCCCCACCCACCAGTTTAACAATTTGTCTTAAAAAACGTCCTTCTTACTATGATCAGATGTCTTAAAATTATCATATAGGAGCATTTTGATTGATTGAAATACCTCCCTTTATGTCATATTAATGTAATATTATTTATTTTGTTGATTGAAATACCTCCCTTTATGTCATATTTATGTAATATTATTCATTTTATTGATTGAAATACCTCCCTTTATGTCATATTTATATAATATTATTTATTTTATTGATTGAAATACCTCCCTTTATGTCATATTTATGTAATATTATTCACATCCGCCACTTGCATTTCTTGGTAAAAACAAAATAAATGTTTATACGCAAAAAAAAAAAAAAAATCATTGTCATGTCTAGAGGTTTTTGATATTTTCTAATAAGAGCATTTTTGATGTTTGAAATACCTCCTCATATGCCATAATTGTGTGGTATTGTTCACAACCGCCATTTGCATTTCAATGTCAAATATGATTATATAGTCAAATTTGTTTAAACCGATGCTCCTTTTGTATGCTTTAGACGATTATGAGCAAAATAGCATGGCTATTTCGTGCAATATATGCGATACAAATGAACTAATTATGTCCCCCTGAAACATGTATTTTTCGCATGTTTTGTTGAAATTTACAAACAGCTTAACAAATTACATGTCGACAGCAGGCTACGGTTTGCCATGATACATACTAAAAACTGATCAAGTTAATTATATTTAATTGCCTCATAGTAGGAATTTCTAGGCTTGTGAAATATCAGATTTTACTGGATTGGCTGTTGCGATGCCCTTTATGCAAACGGAATTGGTTTTCATAAGACAGGGACTATTGAATTCGGGTTTGAAGCACTGGTGTTTCTTATCCACCAACAATTTCATACAAGTGTCTAAAATCATAGTTTACTTAGATAAAGTTTGAAATGTGATTTTACCATCACACATGGTTAAAATGTTATATAATATATATGATCACTATTCATTACTTAGTAACTGAATAATTCTATGTTGAGAATTAGGGACTCCTCGGTTTCATCCGGCACGCGAGAGGAATTTTCTCATACAATGAATGTTTCCAATTGGAAAAGAATATCTTAACTTCAATCTTCTAAATATCAAATAATGTGATATTAGATATATTGTAAATACCTCCTGGAGACTAGATACATTGTATGTTGTAACTACCTCCTGGAGACTAGATGTGTTGTAACTACCTCCTGGAGACTAGATATATTGTAACTACCTCCTGGAGACTAGATATATGTTGTAACTACCTCCTGGAGACTTGATATATTGTAACTACCTCCCGGAGACTAGATATATTGTAACTACCTCCCGGAGACTAGATATATTGTAACTACCTCCTGGAGACTAGATATATTGTAACTACTTCCTGGAGACTAGATGTGTTGTAACTACCTCCTGGAGACTAGATGTGTTGTAACTACCTCCTGGAGACTAGATATGTTGTAACTACTTCCTGGAGACTAGATATGATGTAACTACTTCCTGGAGACTAGATATGATGTAACTACCTCCTGGAGACTAGATATGTTGTAACTCCCTCCTGGAGACTAGATATGTTGTAACTACCTCCTGGAGACTAGGTCTGTTGTAACTACCTCCTGGAGACTAGATATGTTGTAACTATCTCCTGGAGACTAGATATGTTGTAACTACCTCCTGCCGACTAGGTATGTTGTAACTACCTCCTGGAGACTAGATATGATGTAACTACCTCCTGGAGACTAGATATGATGTAACTACCTCCTGGAGACTAGATATGTTGTAACTACCTCCTGGAGACTAGATATATTGTAACTACCTCCTGGAGACTAGATATATTGTAACTACCTCCTGGAGACTAGATATATTGTAACTACCTCCTGGAGACTAGATATATTGTAACTACCTCCTGGCGACTAGATATGTTGTGACTACCTCCTGGCGACTAGATATGTTGTAACTACCTCCTGGAGACTAGATATATTGTAACTACCTCCTGGAGACTAGGTATGTTGTAACTACCTCCTGGAGACTAGGTCTGTTGTAACTACCTCCTGGAGACTAGATATGATGTAACTACCTCCTGGAGACTAGACATATTGTAACTACCTCCTGGAGACTAGATATGTTGTAACTACCTCCTGGAGACTAGATGATATAAATATCTCCTGGAGACTAGGTATGTTGTAACTACCTCCAGGAGATTAGATATGTTGTAACTACCTCCTGGAGACTAGATATGTTGTAACTACCTCCTGGAGACTAGATATGTTGTAACTACCTCCTGGAGACTAGATATGTTGTAACTACCTCCTGGAGACTAGGTATGTTGTAACTACCTCCAGGAGATTAGATATGTTGTAACTACCTCCTGGAGACTAGATATGTTGTAACTACCTCCTGGAGACTAGATGTGTTGTAACTACCTCCTGGAGACTAGATATGTTGTAACTACCTCCTGGAGACTAGATATGTTGTAACTATCTCCTGGAGACTAGATATGTTGTAACTACCTCCCGGAGACTAGATATGTTGTAACTACCTCCTGGAGACTAGATATGTTGTAACTACCTCATGGAAACTAGGTTTGTTTGTAACTACCTCCTGGAGACTAGATGTGTTGTAACTACCTCCTGGAGACTAGATATGTTGTAACTACCTCCTGGAGACTAGATGTGTTGTAACTACCTCCTGGAGACTAGATATGTTGTAACTACCTCCTGGAGACTAGATATGTTGTAACTACTTCCTGGCGACTAGATATATTGTTACTTCCTCCTGGAGACTAGATGTGTTGTAACTACTTCCTGGAGACTAGATATGTTGTTACTACCTCCTGGAGACTAGATATGTTGTAACTACCTCCTGGAGACTAGATATGTTGTAACTACCTCCTGGAGACTAGATATATTGTGACTACCTCCTGGAGACTAGATGTGTTGTAACTACCTCCTGGAGACTAGATATATTGTAACTACCTCCTGAAGACTAGATCTGTTGTAACTACCTCCTGGAGACTAGATGTGTTGTAACTACCTCCTGGAGACTAGATATATTGTAACTACCTCCTGGAGACTAGATATGTTGTAACTACCTCCTGGAGACTAGATATATTGTAACTACCTCCTGGAGACTAGATATGTTGTAACTACCTCCTGGAGACTAGATATGTTGTAACTACCTCCTGGAGACTAGATATATTGTAACTACCTCCTGGAGACTAGATATGTTGTAACTACCTCATGGAAACTAGGTTTGTTTGTAACTACCTCCTGGAGACTAGATGTGTTGTAACTACCTCCTGGAGACTAGATATGTTGTAACTACCTCCTGGAGACTAGATATGTTGTAACTACTTCCTGGCGACTAGATATATTGTTACTTCCTCCTGGAGACTAGATGTGTTGTAACTACTTCCTGGAGACTAGATATGTTGTTACTACCTCCTGGAGACTAGATATGTTGTAACTACCTCCTGGAGACTAGATATGTTGTAACTACCTCCTGGAGACTAGATATATTGTGACTACCTCCTGGAGACTAGATGTGTTGTAACTACCTCCTGGAGACTAGATATATTGTAACTACCTCCTGAAGACTAGATCTGTTGTAACTACCTCCTGGAGACTAGATGTGTTGTAACTACCTCCTGGAGACTAGATATATTGTAACTACCTCCTGGAGACTAGATATGTTGTAACTACCTCCTGGAGACTAGATATATTGTAACTACCTCCTGGAGACTAGATATGTTGTAACTACCTCCTGGAGACTAGATATGTTGTAACTATCTCCTGGAGACTAGATATATTGTAACTACCTCCTGGAGACTAGATATGTTGTAACTACCTCCTGGAGACTAGATATATTGTAACTACCTCCTGGAGACTAGATATGTTGTAACTACCTCCTGGAGACTAGATATATTGTAACTACCTCCTGGAGACTAGATATGTTGTAACTACCTCCTGGAGACTAGATATGTTGTAACTACCTCCTGGAGACTAGATATATTGTAACTACCTCCTGGAGACTAGATATATTGTAACTACCTCCTGGAGACTAGATATATTGTAACTACCTCCTGGAGACTAGATATATTGTAACTACCTCCTGGAGACTAGATATATTGTAACTACCTCCTGGAGACTAGATATGTTGTAACTACCTCCTGGAGACTAGATATATGTTGTAACTACCTCCTGGAGACTAGGTCTGTTGTAACTACCTCCTGGAGACTAGATATGTTGTAACTACCTCCTGGAGACTAGATATATTGTAACTACCTCCTGGAGACTAGATGTGTTGTAACTACCTCCTGGAGACTAGATATGTTGTAACTACCTCCTGGAGACTAGATATGTTGTAACTACCTCCTGGAGACTAGATATGTTGTAACTACCTCCTGGAGACTAGATGTGTTGTAACTACCTCCTGGAGACTAGATATGTTGTAACTACCTCCTGGTGACTAGATATGATGTAACTACCTCCTGGAGACTAGATATGTTGTAACTATCTCCTGGAGACTAGATATATTGTAACTACCTCCTGGAGACTAGATATATTGTAACTACCTCCTGGAGACTAGATATGTTGTAACTACCTCCTGGAGACTAGATATATGTTGTAACTACCTCCTGGAGACTAGATATGTTGTAACTTCCTCCTGGAGACTAGATATATTGTAACTACCTCCTGGAGACTAGATATATTGTAACTACCTCCTGGAGACTAGATATGTTGTAACTACCTCCTGGAGACTAGATATATGTTGTAACTACCTCCTGGAGACTAGATATGTTGTAACTACCTCCTGGAGACTAGATATATTGTAACTACCTCCTGGAGACTAGATATATTGTAACTACCTCCTGGAGACTAGATATGTTGTAACTACCTCCTGGAGACTAGATATATTGTAACTACCTCCTGGAGACTAGATATGTTGTAACTACCTCCTGGAGACTAGATGTGTTGTAACTACCTCCTGGAGACTAGGTCTGTTGTAACTATCTCCTGGAGACTAGATATATTGTAACTACCTCCTGGAGACTAGATATATTGTAACTACCTCCTGGAGACTAGATATGTTGTAACTACCTCCTGGAGACTAGATATGTTGTAACTACCTCCTGGAGACTAGATATATTGTAACTACCTCCTGGAGACTAGATATGTTGTAACTACCTCCTGGAGACTAGATGTGTTGTAACTACCTCCTGGAGACTAGGTCTGTTGTAACTATCTCCTGGAGACTAGATATGTTGTAACTACCTCCTGGAGACTAGATATGTTGTAACTACCTCCTGGAGACTAGATGTGTTGTAACTACCTCCTGGAGACTAGATATGTTGTAACTACCTCCTGGAGACTAGATATGATGTAACTATCTCCTGGAGACTAGATATGTTGTAACTACCTCCTGGAGACTAGATATGTTGTAACTACCTCCTGGAGACTAGATATATGTTGTAACTACCTCCTGGAGACTAGATATATTGTAACTACCTCCTGGAGACTAGATATGTTGTAACTACCTCCTGGAGACTAGATATATTGTAACTACCTCCTGGAGACTAGATATGTTTTAACTACCTCCTGGAGACTAGATGTGTTGTAACTACCTCCTGGAGACTAGGTCTGTTGTAACTATCTCCTGGAGACTAGATATATTGTAACTACCTCCTGGAGACTAGATATGTTGTAACTACCTCCTGGAGACTAGGTCTGTTGTAACTACCTCCTGGAGACTAGATATGTTGTAACTACCTCCTGGAGACTAGATATGTTGTAACTACCTCCTGGAGACTAGGTCTGTTGTAACTATCTCCTGGAGACTAGATATGTTGTAACTACCTCCTGGAGACTAGATATGTTGTAACTACCTCCTGGAGACTAGATGTGTTGTAACTACCTCCTGGAGACTAGATATGTTGTAACTACCTCCTGGAGACTAGATATATGTTGTAACTACCTCCTGGAGACTAGATATATTGTAACTACCTTCTGGAGACTAGATATGTTGTAACTACCTCCTGGAGACTAGATATATTGTAACTACCTCCTGGAGACTAGATATGTTGTAACTACCTCCTGGAGACTAGATGTGTTGTAACTACCTCCTGGAGACTAGATATATTGTAACTACCTCCTGGAGACTAGATATGTTGTAACTACCTCCTGGAGACTAGATATGTTGTAACTACCTCCTGGAGACTAGATATGTTGTAACTACCTCCTGGAGACTAGATGTGTTGTAACTACCTCCTGGAGACTAGATATGTTGTAACTCCCTCCTGGAGACTAGATATGTTGTAACTACCTCCTGGAGACTAGATATATGTTGTAACTACCTCCTGGAGACTAGATATGTTGTAACTACCTCCTGGAGACTAGATGTGTTGTAACTACCTCCTGGAGACTAGATATGTTGTTACTACCTCCTGGAGACTAGATATGTTGTAACTACCTCCTGGAGACTAGATATGTTGTAACTACCTCCTGGAGACTAGATATGTTGTAACTACCTCCTGGAGACTAGGTATGTTGTAACTACCTCCTGGAGACTAGATATGTTGTAACTACCTCCTGGAGACTAGATATGTTGTAACTACCTCCTGGAGACTAGATATATGTTGTAACTACCTCCTGGAGACTAGATATATTGTAACTACCTCCTGGAGACTAGATATGTTGTAACTACCTCCTGGAGACTAGATATATTGTAACTACCTCCTGGAGACTAGATATGTTTTAACTACCTCCTGGAGACTAGATGTGTTGTAACTACCTCCTGGAGACTAGGTCTGTTGTAACTATCTCCTGGAGACTAGATATATTGTAACTACCTCCTGGAGACTAGATATGTTGTAACTACCTCCTGGAGACTAGGTCTGTTGTAACTACCTCCTGGAGACTAGGTCTGTTGTAACTATCTCCTGGAGACTAGATATGTTGTAACTACCTCCTGGAGACTAGATATGTTGTAACTACCTCCTGGAGACTAGATGTGTTGTAACTACCTCCTGGAGACTAGATATGTTGTAACTACCTCCTGGAGACTAGATATGTGTTGTAACTACCTCCTGGAGACTAGATATATTGTAACTACCTCCTGGAGACTAGATATGTTGTAACTACCTCCTGGAGACTAGATATATTGTAACTACCTCCTGGAGACTAGATATGTTGTAACTACCTCCTGGAGACTAGATATATTGTAACTACCTCCTGGAGACTAGATATGTTGTAACTACCTCCTGGAGACTAGATATGTTGTAACTACCTCCTGGAGACTAGATATGTTGTTACTACCTCCTGGAGACTAGATGTGTTGTAACTACCTCCTGGAGACTAGATATGTTGTAACTACCTCCTGGAGACTAGATATGTTGTAACTACCTCCTGGAGACTAGATGTGTTGTAACTACCTCCTGGAGACTAGATATGTTGTTACTACCTCCTGGAGACTAGATATGTTGTAACTACCTCCTGGAGACTAGATATATTGTAACTACCTCCTGGAGACTAGATGTGTTGTAACTACCTCATGGAAACTAGGTATGTTGTAACTATCTCCTGGAGACTAGATATGTTGTAACTACCTCCTGGAGACTAGATATGTTGTTACTACCTCCTGGAGACTAGATATGTTGTAACTACCTCCTGGAGACTAGATATATTGTAACTACCTCCTGGAGACTAGATATGTTGTAACTACCTCCTGGAGACTAGATATGTTGTAACTACCTCCTGGAGACTAGATGTGTTGTAACTACCTCCTGGAGACTAGATATGTTGTAACTACCTCCTGGAGACTAGATATGTTGTAACTACCTCCTGGAGACTAGATATGTTGTAACTACCTCCTGGAGACTAGATATGTTGTAACTACCTCCTGGAGACTAGATATGTTGTTACTACCTCCTGGAGACTAGATATGTTGTAACTACCTCCTGGAGACTAGATATGTTGTAACTACCTCCTGGAGACTAGATATGTTGTTACTACCTCCTGGAGACTAGATATGTTGTAACTACCTCCTGGAGACTAGATATGTTGTAACTACCTCCTGGAGACTAGATATGTTGTAACTACCTCCTGGAGACTAGATATATTGTAACTACCTCCTGGAGACTAGATGTGTTGTAACTACCTCCTGGAGACTAGATATGTTGTAACTACCTCCTGGAGACTAGATATGTTGTAACTACCTCCTGGAGACTAGATGTGTTGTAACTACCTCCTGGAGACTAGATATGTTGTTACTACCTCCTGGAGACTAGATATATTGTAACTACCTCCTGGAGACTAGATATATTGTAACTACCTCCTGGAGACTAGATATGTTGTAACTACCTCCTGGAGACTAGGTCTGTTGTAACTACCTCCTGGAGACTAGATGTGTTGTAACTACCTCCTGGAGACTAGATATGTTGTAACTACCTCCTGGAGACTAGATGTGTTGTAACTACCTCCTGGAGACTAGATATATTGTGACTATCTCCTGGAGACTAGATATGTTGTAACTACCTCCTGGAGACTAGATATATGTTGTAACTACCTCCTGGAGACTAGGTCTGTTGTAACTACCTCCTGGAGACTAGATATGTTGTAACTACCTCCTGGAGACTAGATGTGTTGTAACTACCTCCTGGAGACTAGATGTGTTGTAACTCCCTCCTGGAGACTAGATATATTGTAACTACCTCCTGGAGACTAGATGTGTTGTAACTACCTCCTGGAGACTAGATGTGTTGTAACTACCTCCTGGAGACTAGATATGTTGTAACTACCTCCTGGAGACTAGATATGTTGTAACTACCTCCTGGAGACTAGATATGATGTAACTACCTCCTGGAGACTAGATATGTTGTAACTACCTCCTGGAGACTAGATATGTTGTAATTACTTCATAGAGACTAGATATGCTTTAACAACCTTCTGAAGCTTATGTTTGCTTTTTTTTTGTTTTTTCCAGAGCAGCATATGTCTGGTTAATTTTGATAACTACGAGATGCAGTGTATGTTCAAGGCTTCTGGAGATCGTTATGTCTATCATAGTTTCTATCCCAGTAACCCCTACGCTGTAGGCTTCTTCAACCCTGGTGTTCAGATAACTACGTTAGAAGGTAAGTAATCAACTAAACACGTTCTGTAAGTAAAGAGGGTAGTGGTAGGGAGAAGTAAAATATCACTTCCATACAGAGGATATGGTCACGGAATATTAGTATACCTCCTATACGGAGAGGGTATGGGTAGGGATGATTGGAATACCACTTCCATAGAGAGGGTATGGGTAGGGATGATTAGAATACTACTTCTATAGAGAGGGTATGGGTAGGGATGATTAGAATACTACTTCCATAGAGAGGGTATGGGTAGGGAGAGGTAAAATACCACTTCCATACAGAGGATATGGTCACGGAATATTATTATACCTCCTATACGGAGAGGGTATGGGTAGGGATACTTAGAATACCACTTCCATAGAGAGGGTATGGGTAGGGATGATTAGAATACCACTTCCATAGAGAGGGTATGGGTAGGGATGATTAGAATACCACTTCCATAGAGAGGGTATGGGTAGGGATGATTGGAATACCACTTCCATAGAGAGGGTATGGGTAGGGATAGTTAGAATACCACTTCCATAGAGAGGGTATGGGTAGGGATAGTTAGAATACCACTTCCATAGAGAGGGTATGGGTAGGGATGATTAGAATACCACTTCCATAGAGAGGGTATGGGTAGGGATAGTTAGAATACCACTTCCATAGAGAGGGTATGGGTAGGGATACTTAGAATACCACTTCCATAGAGAGGGTATGGGTAGGGATACTTAGAATACCACTTCCATAGAGAGGGTATGGGTAGGGATGATTAGAATACCACTTCCATAGAGAGGGTATGGGTAGGGATAGTTAGAATACCACTTCCATAGAGAGGGTATGGGTAGGGATAGTTAGAATACCACTTCCATAGAGAGGGTATGGGTAGGGATGATTAGAATACCACTTCCATAGAGAGGGTATGGGTAGGGATACTTAGAATACCACTTCCATAGAGAGGGTATGGGTAGGGATGATTAGAATACCACTTCCATAGAGAGGGTATGGGTAGGGATTATTAGAATACCACTTCCATAGAGAGGATATCGGTAGTGATGATTGGAATACCACTTCCATAGAGAGGGTATGGGTAGGGATAGTTAGAATACCACTTCCATAGAGAGGGTATGGGTAGGGATGATTGGAATACCACTTCCATAGAGAAGGTATGGGTAGGGATGATTGGAATACCACTTCCATAGAGAGGATATGGTCACGGAATATTATTATACCTCCTATACGGAGAGGGTATGGGTAGGGATAGTTAGAATACCACTTCCATAGAGAGGGTATGGGTAGGGATTATTGGAATACCACTTCCATAGAGAGGGTATGGGTAGGGATGATTGGAATACCACTTCCATAGAGAGGGTATGGGTAGGGATAGTTAGAATACCACTTCCATAGAGAGGGTATGGGTAGGGATACTTAGAATACCACTTCCATAGAGAGGGTATGGGTAGGGATACTTAGAATACCACTTCCATAGAGAGGGTATGGGTAGGGATGATTAGAATACCACTTCCATAGAGAGGGTATGGGTAGGGATACTTAGAATACCACTTCCATAGAGAGGGTATGGGTAGGGATGATTGGAATACCACTTCCATAGAGAGGGTATGGGTAGGGATGATTAGAATACCACTTCCATAGAGAGGGTATGGGTAGGGATGATTAGAATACTACTTCCATAGAGAGGGTATGGGTAGGGAGAGGTAAAATACTACTTCCATAGAGAGGGTATGGGTAGGGATGATTAGAATACCACTTCCATAGAGAGGGTATGGGTAGGGATACTTAGAATACCACTTCCATAGAGAGGGTATGGGTAGGGATGATTAGAATTTTACTTCCATAGAGAGGGTATGGGTAGGGATACTTAGAATACCACTTCCATAGAGAGGGTATGGGTAGGGATGATTAGAATACCACTTCCATAGAGAGGGTATGGGTAGGGATACTTAGAATACCACTTCCATACAGAGGATATGGTCACGGAATATTATTATACCTCCTATACGGAGAGGGTATGGGTAGGGATACTTAGAATACCACTTCCATAGAGAGGGTATGGGTAGGGATGATTAGAATTTTACTTCCATAGAGAGGGTATGGGTAGGGATGATTAGAATTTTACTTCCATAGAGAGGGTATGGGTAGGGATAGTTAGAATACCACTTCCATAGAGAGGGTATGGGTAGGGATGATTAGAATACCACTTCCATAGAGAGGGTATGGGTAGGGATGATTAGAATTTTACTTCCATAGAGAGGGTATGGGTAGGGATAGTTAGAATACCACTTCCATAGAGAGGGTATGGGTAGGGATGATTAGAATACCACTTCCATACAGAGGATATGGTCACGGAATATTATTATACCTCCTATACGGAGAGGGTATGGGTAGGGATACTTAGAATACCACTTCCATAGAGAGGGTATGGGTAGGGATGATTAGAATTTTACTTCCATAGAGAGGGTATGGGTAGGGATAGTTAGAATACCACTTCCATAGAGAGGGTATGGTCACGGAATATTATTATACCTCCTATACGGAGAGGGTATGGGTAGGGATACTTAGAATACCACTTCCATAGAGAGGGTATGGGTAGGGAGAGGTAAAATACCACTTCCATACAGAGGATATGGTCACGGAATATTATTATACCTCCTATACGGAGAGGGTATGGGTAGGGATACTTAGAATACCACTTCCATAGAGAGGGTATGGGTAGGGATGATTAGAATGCCACTTCCATAGAGAGGGTATGGGTAGGGATGATTAGAATACCACTTCCATAGAGAGGGTATGGGTAGGGATGATTGGAATACCACTTCCATAGAGAGGGTATGGGTAGGGATACTTAGAATACCACTTCCATAGAGAGGGTATGGGTAGGGATAGTTAGAATACCACTTCCATAGAGAGGGTATGGGTAGGGATGATTGGAATACCACTTCCATAGAGAGGGTATGGGTAGGGATGATTGGAATACCACTTCCATAGAGAGGGTATGGGTAGGGATGATTGGAATACCACTTCCATAGAGAGGGTATGGGTAGGGATAGTTAGAATACCACTTCCATAGAGAGGGTATGGGTAGGGATGATTAGAATACCACTTCCATAGAGAGGGTATGGGTAGGGATAGTTAGAATACCACTTCCATAGAGAGGATATCGGTAGTGATGATTGGAATACCACTTCCATAGAGAGGGTATGGGTAGGGATAGTTAGAATACCACTTCCATAGAGAGGGTATGGGAAGGGATGATTAGAATACCACTTCCATAGAGAGGGTATGGGTAGGGATGATTGGAATACCACTTCCATAGAGAGGGTATGGGTAGGGATGATTGGAATACCACTTCCATAGAGAAGGTATGGGTAGGGATACTTAGAATACCACTTCCATAGAGAGGGTATGGGTAGGGATAGTTAGAATACCACTTCCATAGAGAGGGTATGGGTAGGGATAGTTAGAATACCACTTCCATAGAGAGGGTATGGGTAGGGATAGTTAGAATACCACTTCCATAGAGAGGGTATGGACGGAGAGAGGTAAAATACCACTTCAATTGAGAGGGTAGAAGTAAATGGCGGAAAAAAGAAAACAAAATAGAAAATTGATAAAATTGATCTGAAGCTTCAGTCGGTAGATTAGATTCCCTAGTGAAGAGGTGAAAATATTCCTTACGTAGAGAATGAACCGAAAGAAAATATATATCGTCAAGACGAAAACCTCAAAATTATACAATCTGACCTTGCTACTATTATCATAAACTGAATATTTTGCCTTACTGACTTTACATTAAACTTAAATATGTTGTTTTACAGACAAATGTGTTAATACAGCCTGTGATCACATATGCATCAACACAAAAACACAACCCAAGTGTTTATGTAAAGATGGATACACACTGGAACCAAACGGAAAGACATGTACACGTACGTAACCGAGACCAGTTATCTGTAAATGTACTCGCTTATGTTTCATCTGACAATATACATGTTGCTGTTTCATCTGTCAATAAACATGTTACTGTTTCATCTGTCAATATACATGTTACTGTTTCATCTGACAATATACATGTTGCTGTTTTATCTCTCAAAATGTACATTTACTCTCTCAGCTGTCAATGTACACGTAACTCACTTATCTGACAATTAACACGTTCAAAAGCCTTCTCATCAAACTTCGTTTCTTATCAAAGGATGGATGTAGTGAGAGGGCTGTCCTCTAGTTTTTCTCTGACAAAGATACTTGTTAAAATAATGTAATAAACTAGTTTTCTTACGACACCTAATGTGTATAAAGAAGCCAATATTACTCGTAGCATAATATATATATATTAGTATAAAAAAACAAAACCTCAAAAAACAACACTTTGCCGCTAGGCCTTTCTGCCCTCTCAGGCTTCTTCAGGTGAAATGCCTGAAGAAGCCTGACTGCCTGAAGAAGCCTGAGAGGGCAGAAAGGCCTAACGGCAAAGTCTTATCATTTTTATTTGTTATTGTTTATAAAGGACAGATTTCTTTTTTTAATACATATTAGTATTTATATTCATGTAATGTTAATAAAAGGTGATACATTAACTTATAAATGAAATGATCTTTCTTCTCCCCGCAGTGGTTAACAAGTTGTTCGAGTCTGCTGTGACATTGACCAACAGTACTCACATTTGTATGATCCAACTATCGTCTTTGTCCTCCTCCGCCACAAACAAGCCTCTCCGCTGTGAGGTTACGAACGCTACCATGAACACCCGCCATATTCAGGCACATGTCGCCAAAAACCTGTTGTATTACACAGCCAATGGCAAAGACCCAGCTTCCGTCAACAAGACACAGCTCCTTCGGTTTGACCTGAGATCCCAGCAACATTGGGTCGTAGTGACTGACATGGAGGACCCCGACGGTAGGTTTACAACTCTCCACGGTCAAAAGTTAATAAAGAAAAATATGTCGTGTTAACGTGGCGTCGTACTTTTGTCTATATGACAGTGGACTTGGCTTCAGGACTGTGACCCTTCACCGCTCAACTCTTGGTTCAATATATGTCAGAGTATACGAGATGATAACATAAAGTCATGCTATTCAGCTATACTTGTCTTCATACGACTGTTTTGTACCTCACAGTTGTTAATAAAAAAAAACCAGCGCAAAATGTCCACATTTTAGCTTGAATGTTTTCTTAAAACTTGAACTGTGAATCGCAATGTAAATTACCTTGATGTAAATTGACTTTTACAGACATAGCATTTGACTGGGTAGGAGAAAAGATGTTTTCCTGTCATAGTAAGGTCAATCTTGTCAAAGTCTGGGATGTAGTGTCAGGGCTGTCTTCAATTGTCTACTCTGACAAATATGTGGCGAAAGTATCGGAACTAGCTATAGACCCACATAGGGAGTAAGTACAATCTTTTTCTTTATTACATTTTAAATGAAGAACGTCCCCGTCTGTAAAGAACACTTATTAAGTAGTTTATTCTAAATAAAGAACATTCAATATCCCGTCTCCCATATATAATGTTGCATGTGATAATTACATTGCAATATAGACACGAATAAATTCCGAATAAATTCCTGTCTGCGTTCTATTGAAATCAAACTAAAGTATGACGTGTAAGGAATTATGGGGCCATCCTACTAGGTTTTGATATTACTTTCGATATATTTAGAGTTCCATCCTACTAGGTTTTGATATTATTTTCGATATATTTAGAGTTCCATCCTACTAGGTTTTGATATTATTTTCGATATATTTAGAGTTCCATCCTACTAGGTTTTGATATTATTTTCGATATATTTAGAGTTCCATCCTACTAGGTTTTGATATTATTTTCGATATATTTAAATTCCATCCTACTAGGTTTTGATATTACTTTCGATATATTTAGAGTTCCATCCTACTAGGTTTTGATATTACTTTCGATATATTTAGAGTTCCATCCTACTAGGTTTTGATATTACTTTCGATATATTTAGAGTTCCATCCTACTAGGTTTTGATATTATTTTCGATATATTTAAATTCCATCCTACTAGGTTTTGATATTACTTTCGATATATTTAGAGTTCCATCCTACTAGGTTTTGATATTACTTTCGATATATTTAAAGTTCCATCCTACTAGGTTTTGATATTACTTTCGATATATTTAGAGTTCCATCCTACTAGGTTTTGACATTATTTTCGATATATTTAGAATTCCATCCTACTAGGTTTTGATATTATTTTCGATATATTTACAGTTCCATCCTACTAGGTTTTGATATTACTTTCGATATATTTACAGTTCCATCCTACTAGGTTTTGACATTATTTTCGATATATTTAGAGTTCCACCCTACTAGATTTTGATATTACTTTCGATATATTTAGAGTTCCATCCTACTAGATTTTGATATTACTTTCGATATATTTAGAGTTCCACCCTACTAGATTTTGATATTACTTTCGATATATTTAGAGTTCCACCCTACTAGATTTTGATATTACTTTCGATATATTTAGAATTCCATCCTACTAGGTTTTGATATTACTTTCGATATATTTAGAGTTCCACCCTACTAGATTTTGACATTATTTTCGATATATTTAGAGTTCCACCCTACTAGATTTTGATATTACTTTCGATATATTTAGAGTTCCATCCTACTAGATTTTGACATTATTTTCGATATATTTAGAGTTCCACCCTACTAGATTTTGATATTACTTTCGATATATTTAGAATTCCATCCTACTAGGTTTTGATATTATTTTCGATATATTTAGAGTTCCATCCTACTAGATTTAAGAAATAATTAACGATGATTCGTGTATTATTGCAGGATATACAACGAGGACAAGGATATTTTGCAATTAAATTAATAACGAAGGCCGCAGGCCTTCGTTATTAATTAAAATTGCAAAATATCCGAGTCCGAGTTGTATATCCTGCAACAATACACGAGTCAAAGTTGATTAACCCATTAGCCCACTCGGCTATAGTAACCTTTTATGAAACAGGTGAATATTAGATAATTAAAATTGTAACAGCCGTGACTCACGAGCGTGTATTATTGGCACGAGCGTGGGTTATTGGAAAATAATACATGGTTTTTAACCAATAAAAACTGGCGTTACATAGCAAACATGGTAGAATTTGATATTACTTTCGATATATTTAGAGTTCCATCCTACTAGATTTTGATATTACTTTCGATATATTTAGAGATCCCGCGTCTCTTACTATTGATCAACTCTTTAGGCCTTTAGAAATACGTTTCAGTCCTAGAAGGATGAAACCGTTTTTTGATTCACTGTTTGGCTCTTCTGCACCCAGTCCTCAATTTGTATGCAAAGATGCTAATATCTGGTCTGTCATTTGTACAGATCTTATGGATTGTTTTTTAACCTTAACCTTCGACCTCCTATTGGATCAATTCCACGTTACTGTCTTATAACTATCAAACTGCAGAATGCATACTATAATTTTGGTTTTCCTCTTTTACCCTTTTACCTACATTTGTTATGAGACCTATTGACCTATGACCTGTACATGTTGGATAGTATCTATACTGATCCTGTGTTATTTTTCAGTAATATTTTTTGGATCGCGGACACGATCGACGGATTGGGTATCTATGTTGGCACGTTTTCTGGGGCTACCCCAGTCAGGCTTGTAAGCAGTGGTTCGCTAATCAAACCGACAGGGCTGAGCTTTGAATACCTTGATGACAGGCGAGTATGGTGGTTGTTAAACATTGTTGGTCTCTTTATGACGGTGATCCGTAAATTGATGTGGGGTCAAACGTCAATAGATAAATAATAACAGAATTCAATGAAAAGCAACTTGCTGAATAATTCTCCAATGTTTACTTTTATTTTGTATTTCAGTGTTTGTTACATTGACTCAGGACGTTTCTATGGTGTTACTGTTAATGGGACGCAGTCAGGCCATCGCATATCTGTAGGTGATGCTACGAAGTCGCTTATTTACAAGGTAAACAATTATTATCATATTTAACCTGTTACATTAGGTAATTCAATGAAACAAGATTCTTGCATGTAATGATTAAGCCGATTGTTAATATAGACAGTCAGGATCTTGTCAATGGAATCCGAATACATATCAATATCGTCGTTAATAACAATTATCTTCATCTATCTTAAGAACTATGCGATATGGAACTCTGGGAAATCAACACTGAAGATGTCTATCTATACACTGGACACTTCCGTCTATACCACAACTACAACGATGGGGACTATCAACGCCATGACTCTTTATTCCAAGGAAGCCCAGACAGCATTTCTAGGTAGGTCTGCATATAAGACACGTCGATATGTACTTTAATGACCTTCACAGTGAGACGCAAGAGAGTGGAATTAAGACACATCGACACGTACTTAAGTGACTTCCACAGTTAGATGCAGTGGAGTTTTAAGACACAGCAAGATGCACTTTAGTGACCTTCACAATAGAACACATTTAAGTGCATCATAAGAGCGAGATATAATTCAGTGTCCATCACATAATTTTTCTTCTGTGGTACAGTGGTACTAGAATACAACGTTTAACCTCGAAAAGTCTTCATTAATAATTCAGTTTGTTAAATATACTTTTTTCAGATCCCTGTAAGATTGGCAATGGTGGCTGTGATGATATATGTTTGAGACAAGGACAGTCTGTTACCTGTATGTGTGACTTCGGTCGAACACTGAGCGCGAATAATAGGTCATGTAGTGCAGGTAAGTTTATTATTTCGAATCTCTCTTTAAACACCGACACTAGTATAACCTTTCGAGTTCCCTCTTCAAACACCGACACTAGTATAACCTTTCGAGTCTCTCTTTAAACACCGACACTAGTATAACCTTTCGAGTCTCTCTTCAAACACCGACACTAGTATAACCTTTCGAGTCTCTCTTTAAACACCGACACTAGTATAACCTTTCGAATCTCTCTTCAAACACCGACACTAGTATAACCTTTCGAGTCTCTCTTTAAACACCGACACTAGTATAACCTTTCGAATCTCTCTTCAAACACCGACACTAGTATAACCTTTCGAGTCTCTCTTTAAACACCGACACTAGTATAACCTTTCGAGTCTCTCTTCAAACACCGACACTAGTATAACCTTTCGAGTCTCTCTTTAAACACCGACACTAGTATAACCTTTCGAATCTCTCTTCAAACACCGACACTAGTATAACCTTTCGAGTCTCTCTTTAAACACCGACACTAGTATAACCTTTCGAGTCTCTCTTTAAACCCGGACACTAGTTTAACCTTTCGAGTCTCTCTTTAAACACCGACACTACAAATGTACTATAACCTTTCGAATCTCTCTTTAAACACCGACACTTGTATAACCTTTCAAAACTCTCTTGACTCCGACACTAGTATAACCTTTCGAGTGTCTCTTTATTTTAGATATTTAGTGCATAGTTTAAATTGAATCTTGAAGAACTTTTATCATAAGCTTCTGTATATTTGTAGTAACTTCCTGGCTAACAAGCCATCATTTAGGGTGCTGTTTTTATTTTCATTATTTGTTGGTGAAAATAAGACCCGTTTCTGTGACATGGATCATCTTTAATGACCAGTACTGACACCGGCTAAACACTGATTTATATAATATATTACAACAGTATTTAAACATGCGTGGAAAGACATACACGACCCAATTATAATAATAGAAATGTGTTATTGATCTACTTATTCTGTTATTTATTATTGATATCTCCCTGACCTTTGACCTTTATATTATTTTCAGTTCCATTAACAACCAATTTCATGTTGATGACAGACCTGTTACATGATCGTATTGTCCAGGTGTCCATGGATGGCACAAAGGTAATAAGTCTGCCTATCAATAATTTGATGACACCAGCCATGGCTCGATATGGCCACCATGACGATATGCTGTACTGGAGCGAAATCGGCAGTAAATCTATCAGGCGGGGTTCTCTGGATGGAACTAAGAATGAAAAAATTATGAGTGTTGGGGGTAAGTCAATCAAAGCTGCCTGTGCGGGAGCCGCCAACTGTGTACTTCCATATGTATTACCTTTTGATGTTTTATGGTGGTATAAAGTGCACATGTTCTTAAACCGGCATCAGGTCGTTGAAATACTTTTATTCTATAAAAATACAGTAAAAGTAAATGATAATCTTGTCTCTTTCTTTAACAGTACAAGTTATAAGCTTTACCATAATACGACTCTCAAAGTCCAAAGGTAACCCAAAGTTCTTAAAAAACTATTTTAAAGTATCACTTCGACGTAAGATATGAAAATTAATCGATGGTAATGATTATCAATGCGAGCTTACCCAGACAATGTTGTTGAAATTCCACGAACGAAAAAAAAGGACTTGGTGCGAGAATCTGACTATCGGCTTTAGATTTGGTCGTCAGACTTATCTGGCCGTTTAGTTTTTATATCCTATGTTAAGATCAATCCGTATGCCTAATTTCCCCCACAGCTACCCGCAAAATATTCCCGCTGAGGCGTAATACACAATATATCAAGATTATAGTGAGTCGTTTCTTGTATAGAGTGTATACTAATACATTCCAGTAATATACAAGTAATTTATTCATAATTCATCTGTATAATAATGAATGATTTCCTTAGTGAAACATGTTATTGATTTAAGTACAAAATAATTTTATATGAATTTCAATGTATGTTGATAGAAGGTACATTTATACGCACAAACTTATAATTTGATATAGTGATTAATTATCCCTGATATTATGTTCAATACCTCAACTTCGCCGGTTATTCATTTTTAATGATATTTCTTGTTGTGTTATACTGTTATACTGACCAACCAGCCTTGTTACGGGCTATCCCTGGGTTTATTTATCACAGTAAAATCGGGACATGTACATCGCTTGCCATGTTTCGCTCAGTTCACGGTTGTTTTCAAGTGCGGACGCACAGCGACAGCGTTTCCATATAATATACGGATTTTCTGTACAAATATGATATATATTCCATCACAGTTAGACACAAATATGAGGTTAAACTTCTTTTATCTATAAACTTAATAAATTGCTGTGCAGTTCGAACGAAGGAATGATCCATTAAACCGTCTGTATAATTACTGTAAATATTAACTAGTTACTTATATCACCTGTCAGTAAACCGACCTTTAAAAATACATTCCTATCATATTATACAGTACTCCTACATTGTAAAAATATCTCATTTCACCGATGTCTAGTCATCGTGGACGGACAAGACTTCTTCAGTCAATTTGCGTCTGTTAATTATAATCAACAATACGATGTACGTGTTGTTTATAAGTAATTGAATGTACAGGTTGTGTTATACCTATGTTTATTACATTTTTACCAGTGAAATATAAAAAATTATTCATTCTATAAAAGTGATATTTTTCACTAGTGAAAAATATCACTTTTGCTGATTTGACCAATCAAATCAATGATTAGAAAATACCAAAATCATTGACCAATCAGAAAGCCCGATATATATGTCAGCACCTGGACAGGGGAAACTACTTTTTTTGTTTACAAATTATCGCTGTAACATAGTCCTAGTTAGCATACGGGGTAGGGTTTTCATTGATAAAAAATGTAATAAACAGAATATCTAACAGCGTCTTCAGTAATACCAAATATATTTCACTCGTGTGGCTAATATTTTGATATTTTTCACGAGTGCGTAGCACGAGTGAAAAATATCAAAATATTAGCCCCACTCGTGAAATATATTTGGTATTACTGAAGACACTGTTAGATATCCTCTATATACTACTATGGTGTACATGTTATGTATAAGTGCATTTATGTAATACTTTGTATTATATTATGTCTGATATCGTGCCCACAATTTATAAACTAACATTGTTTATTTACCATTGTGTTTTAGTGTATACCATTTTGTTTAAGGTGAGTCGTATCCTGATCGTTTCGCCATTGACTTCACCATCAACCAGATATATTTCACGGTATCACATTCGAAAGAATTTAATAGGGGCTACATTGCTGTAATGAAACCAAAACGTGATAAGATAGAAAGCAAGATCCTAATACCAAACCTCAACTTTCCTGGTGGCATTGCGATAGATCCTGGAAAAGGGTGAGTGTAGATCCGGGAAAGGAGTGAGTGTAGATCCGGGAAAGGGGTGAGTGTAGATCCGGGAAAATGGTGAGTGTAGATCCGGGAAAAAGGTGAGTGTAGATCCGGGAAAGGGGTGAGTGTAGATCCGGGAAAAAGGTGAGTGTAGATCCGGGAAAGGGGTGAGTGTAGATCCGGGAAAGGAGTGAGTGTAGATCCGGGAAAGGGGTGAGTGTAGATCCGGGAAAGGAGTGAGTGTAGATCCGGGAAAGGAGTGAGTGTAGATCCGGGAAAGGGGTGAGTGTAGATCCGGGAAAAAGGTGAGTGTAGATCCGGGAAAGGGGTGAGTGTAAATCCGGGAAAAGGGTGACTATAGAGCCTAGAAAAGGGTGAGTGGAGATCCGGTAAAAATGTGAGTGTAGATCAAGATAAAGGGTGAGTGTATAGCCGGAAAAGGGTGAATTGAGATCCGGGAAAGGGGAGAGTGTAGATCCGGGAAAAGGGTAAGTGATCCGATCCAAAAATGAGTGTACACACTTGTGTATTTATCCAATACTTGCAATAAAAATTATCATCCCTTCAGTAACTGAAGTAATATCGCTCCTCCAAACTGGCCACAGGAATTATATGAAGCTGACAATAGTTTTAAAATTTATAAGAAAGTGTTCTTAAAAAGAACAGAATAGTCAGAAATTTTAACAGTATGAATAAGAAGCAAGAGATATTGTCAAGATGTTAGCAAAATTATGGCTCCAAATTGATAAAACGAGATTAAAATTTGGCAATATATGATATCTATTTTTTTCAGTTATATATATTTCAACAACCATGGGTCTGAAGTGTACATAGCACGAGCTGATAGTGATGGTGGTAACATCAAAACTATCGTCAACTTTACTAGAAGTGGCGGAACACCTCTTGGCATGGCCATCGACTATCAAAGTAAGACATTTCAGCTTCTGGTAAAAACACCATGTAATGAATGTTTTTAAGTTTCAATGAAAATTAGTTGTTTATTGAACAAGCGAATTATTAATCGATTCCAAAACTTATTGTTGGACTAACATCAACGTTTCCACTCTTGCATACAGATTCTTAACTCAAACACTTTGGTATCGAGTTCTCATACTGGTGTCTACAGCCCTTACACCGGAATTTTGAGTTTCCTTTCTGGAGTCTCGAGTCCCACCCCCGGAGTCTCGAGTCCAACCCCCGGAGTCTCGAATCTCCTTTCTAGAATATCGGGTCTCACTTCTGGAGCTTCTAGTCCCACCATTAGAATCTCGGGTCCTATCTCTGGAGACTCAAGTTTTCTTTTTAGATTCTTGAGTTCCATATTTGGAGCTCTAAAATGTAGAGTTCGACGTCAGGAATTCCGAGTCTCCTGTCTAGAATCTCGAGTTTCCTGTCTAGAATCTCGAGCTTCCTGTCTTGAATCTCGTGTTTCCTATCTAGAATCTCGAGTCTCCTGTCTAGAATCTCGAGTTTCCTGTCTAGAATCTCCTGTCTAGAATCTCGAGTTTCCTGTCTAGAGTCTCGAGCTTCCTGTCTAGAATCTCGAGTTTCCTGTCTAGAATCTCCTGTCTAGAATCTCGAGTTTCCTGTCTAGAGTCTCGAGCTTCCTGTCTAGAATCTCGAGTTTCCTGTCTAGAATCTTCTGTCTAGAATCTCGAGCTTCCTGTCTAGAATCTCGAGCTTCCTGTCTAGAATCTTCTGTCTAGAGTCTCTAGTTTCCTGTCTAGAATCTCGAGCTTCCTGTCTAGAATCTCGAGTTTCCTGTCTAGAATCTCGAGTCTCCTGTATAGAATCTCGAGCTTCCTGTCTAGAATCTTGAGTCTCCCGTCTAGAATCTCGAGTTTCCTGTCTAGAATCTAGAATCTTCTGTCTAGAGTCTCGAACTTCCTGTCTAGAATCTCGAGTTTCCTGTCTAGAGTCTCGAGCTTCCTGTCTAGAATCTCGAACTTCCTGTCTAGAATCTCGAGTTTCCTGTCTAGAATCTCGAGTTTCCTGTCTAGAGTCTCGAGCTTCCTGTCTAGAATCTCGAACTTCGTGTCTAGAATCTCGAGTTTCCTGTCTAGAATCTCGAGTTTCCTGTCTAGAGTCTCGAGCTTCCTGTCTAGAATCTCGAGCTTCCTGTCTAGAATCTCGAGTTTCCTGTCTAGAGTCTCGAGCTTCCTGTCTAGAATCTCGAGCTTCTTGTCTAGAATCTCGAGTTTCCTGTCTAGAATCTCCTGTCTAGAATCTCGAGTTTCCTGTCTAGAATCTCCTGTCTAGAATCTCGAGTTTCCTGTCTAGAGTCTCGAGCTTCCTGTCTAGAATCTCGAGTTTCCTGTCTAGAATCTTCTGTCTAGAATCTCGAGTTTCCTGTCTAGAATCTCCTGTCTAGAGTCTCTAGTCCAATCTATGGAGTTTCGGATCGTCCCTCGCGAACCTCGAGTCCCACCTCTGTTGTGTTAAGTCTCCTCTCTAGAGTCCTGACTATAGAGTTTGTCAACTGATTGGTATGTTGTCCATACAGATGGGGTTTTGTACTGGGCGGATGCCTACACAGACCAGGATAAGATCGAGTATATCAACCTACAAACTGGCACACGTAGTGTGTTACGGACTGATATGACCTCTGACGCCGTGGATGTGGTTCTCTCTGGTATATATCTCTACTACGTTGGATACAACAGACAGTAAGTTCTCTTCTATCTTATCATCCGGAAAGTTATATCCGTCCGATTTATCATTTTATTTACTTGTTTAGGTGAATGCAATGGTACAAATAGCTACGTTGTTGTTATTTTTACAATGAGAAATGGTCCACGAAATATATCCGGAAAATGAGATATATCGGGAGAATATATCCGGAGAATTATATATATCGGGAGAATATATCCGGAGAATTATATATATCGGGAGAATATATCCGGAGAATTATATATATCGGAAGAATATATCCGGAGAATTATATATATCGGGAGAATATATCCGGAGAATTATATATATCGGGAGAATATATCCGGAGAATATATCCGGAGAATTATATATATCGGGAGAATATATCCGGAGAATTATATATATCAGGAGAATATATCCGGAGAATTATATATATCCAGATGTATCGATTCAGTACGTATTTTATTAAGGTTTTATATCCATTTATCGTTATAATCCCCAAAATACCCCGAAATTTGTTTACTTTAATAGAAGAACATATCGTCATAAATAAGGCCATTGATGAAAATTTCTCCACCAATTCAACCCTATATATATTACGGTTTGTACGCCATTGTGTTTTTAACTGTTAATATTGGTTAACCAGTGTTGTGTAAGCCAGTTGTTGTGATAAACGGCATTCATTGAATGATTTGTAATTTATTTTTGCAGCCGAATAATAAAAGTGAATATACAAACCAAACAATTAGAAGATTTCATGACTGACCAGCCGGAATTAGGAGCGTGTGACTCGACCGATATCGTCCCGACGGCAAACACACAACCAAGTAAGGTCTTCTAACATGTTCTAGACAAGTTGTATTGTTTTACAATGTCGACAATTTGGGTGATTTACGGCCATTGATGTTTTGTGAGATTAAAGTTCAATGCTAGAATTCTATCATCGAAATAAAGAGAGCGTTACAGGAGTGTTCCTGTTGGCTTCACTATCGAGAGCCATTCCTCCGTATCGAGAGTCATTCCTCCGTATCGAGAGTCATTCCTCCGTATCAGGAGTCATTCCTCCGTATCAGGAGTCATTCCTCCGTTTCGGGAGTCATCCCTCCGTATCATGTGTCATTCCTCCGTATAGTGTGTTATTCCTCCGTATCGAGAGTCATCCCTTCGTATCGTGTGTCATCCCTCCGTATCGTGTGTCATCCCTCCGTATCGTGTGTCATACATCCGTATCGTGTCATCCCTTCGTATCGTGTGTCATTCCTCCGTATCGTGTGTCATTCCTCCGTATCGTGTGTCATCCCTCCGTATCATGTGTCATTCCTCCGTATCGTGTGTCATCCCTCCGTATCGTGTGTCATTCCTCCGTATCGTGTGTCATCCCTCCGTATCGTGTCATACCTCCGTATCGAGAGTCATTCCTCTGAATCAGGAGTCATTCATCCGTATTGGGAGTCATTCCTCCGTATCGAGAGTCATCCTTCCGTATCGTGTATCATCCCTCCGTATCGTGTGTCATTCCTCCGTATCGTGTGTCATCCCTCCGTATCGTGTGTCATCCCTCCGTATCGTGTGTCATTCCTCCGTATCGTGTATCATCCCTCCGTATCGTGTGTCATTCCTCCGTATCGTGTGTCATCCCTCCGTATCGTGTGTCATACATCCGTATCGTGTGTCATTCCTCCGTATCGTGTGCTATCCCTCCGTATCGTGTCATCCCTCCGTATCGTGTGTCATTCCTCCGTATCGTGTGTCGTTACTCCGTATTGTGTGTCATCCCTTCGTATCGTGTCTCATTCCTCCGTATCGTGTGTCATACATCCGTATCGTGTGTCATACATCCGTATCGTCTGTCATACATCCGTATCGTGTGTTATCCCTTCGTATCGTGTCATCCCTCCGTATCGTGTGTCATTCCTCCGTATCGTGTGTCGTTACTCCGTATTGTGTGTAATTCCTTCGTATCGTGTGTCATTCCTCCGTATCGTGTCAGTGCTCCGTATCGTGTGTCAACCTCCGTATCGTGTGCCCTTCCTCCGTATCGTGTGTCATCCCTCCGTATCGTGTGTCATTCCTCCGTATCGTGTCATCCCTCCGTATCGTGTGTCATCCTTCTGTATCGAGAGCCATTCCTCCGTATCGTGTGTCATCCCTCCGTATCGTGTGTCATCCTTCTGTATCGTGTCATTCCTCCGTATCGTGTGTCATCCCTCCGTATCATGTGTCATTCCTCCGTATCGTGTGTCATTTCTCCGTATCGTGTCATTCCTCCGTATCGTGTATCATTCCTCCGCATCGTGTGTCAATCCTCCGTATCGTGTGTCATCCCTCTGTATCGAGAGCCATTCCTCCGTATCGTGTGTCATCCCTCCGTATCGTGTGTCATTCCTCCGTATCGAGAGCCATTCCTCCGTATCGTGTGTCATCCCTCTGTATCGAGAGCCATTCCTCCGTATCGTGTGTCATCCCTCCGTATCGTGTGTCATCTCTCCGTATCGCGTGTCATTCCTCTGTATCGTGTGTCATTTCTCCGTATCGTGTCATTCCTCCGTATCGTGTGTCATTCCTCCGTATCGTGTGTCATTCCTCCGTATCGTGTGTCATCCCTCCGTATCGTGTGTCATCCCTCCGTATCGTGTGTCAATCCTCCGTATCGTGTGTCATCCCTCCGTATCGTGTGTCATCCCTCCGTATCGTGTCATTCCTCCGTATAGTGTGTTATTCCTCCGTATCGTGTGTCATCCCTCAGTATCGTGTCATTCCTCCGTATCGTGTCATCCCTCCGTATCGTGTGTCATCCCTCCGTATGGTGTGTCATTCCTCCGTATCGAGAGTCATTCCTCCGTATCGTGTGTCATTCCTCCGTATCGAAAGTCATTCCTCCGTATCGTGTGGCATTCCTCCGTATCGTGTGTCATTCCTCCGTATCGTGTGTCGTCCCTCGGTATCGTTTGTCGTCCCTCCGTATCGTGTGTCATACCTCCGTGTCGTGTGTCATTCTTCTGTATCGTGTCATTCCTCCGTATCGTGTCATTCCTCCGTATCGTGTGTCATTCCTCCGTATCGTGTGTCATTCCTCCGTATCGTGTGTCATTCCTCCGTATCGAGAGTCATTCCTCCGTATCGTGTGTCATTCATCCGTATAGTGTGTCATCCCTAATGAGAGTCATTCCTCCGTATCGTGTGTCAATCCTCCGTATCGTGTGTCATTCCTCCGTATCGAGAGTCATTCCTCCGTATCGAGTCATTCCTCCGTATCGTGTGTCATTCCTCCGTATCGTGTGTCATACCTCCGTATCGTGTGTCATTCCTCCGTATCGTGTGTCATTCCTCCGTATAGTGTGTCATTCCTCCGTATCGTGTGTCATTCCTCCGTATCGTGTGTCATTCCTCCGTATCTGTGTCATTCCTCCGTATCGAGAGTCATTCCTCCGTCATCCCTCCGTATCGTGTGTCGTCCCTCGGTATCGTGTGTCATTCCTCCGTATCGTGCGTCATCCCTCCATACAAATAACAATAGAAATAAAATCTCAATCATGTCATCAATGGCAATAACTGAAAGTTCAGAAAGTCAAACATGCACAGAAAATCGTAAGCGTTTTCCAACACGGTCTTGAATATTTCGCCAACTCCTGCATGAGCCATTATGGATTGATAAAGCAGTTTTAAGCTACATCAATAGCGATAGTGATAAAACTTTGGTAGATCTTGAATTGGTTATTACAAAACCTTGATGTTAATGGCTGGAAGAATGATGGCCGCACTGTTGCTGTAGAAACAACGATGGTTTTGTTTTAGACTTGCACTTCTGTAAATCAATTCTGACCAAATACGATTTCGAAATACTTGGTAATCAAAAGTAGTGTGCATCACGTTGAGAAATAGTGTTGCTGTTTATATTGTAAAAGTGATAAAGAATTAGGTCGTACGTTTATAATTTGATACCCAAGGAAAAACTAGCTAATGGTAATATTTGTGATTTGGTAGTAACGGCAAGCTTGGAAACGTAGCGACTATATTTGTCATGGTGACATTTGTTGTATACTATAATTTATAATTGTGGATAATACTCAGTGTGGTACTAATAAGTATAGTTGTCATGGTGACATTTGTTGTATACTATAATTTATAATTGTAGATAATACCCAGTGTGGTACTAATAAGTATAGTTGTAATGGTGACATTTGTTGTTTACATACTATACAAATGCACTTTATAATTGTAGATAATACCCAGTGTGGTAGCAATAACGGCATGTGCTCACACTACTGTTTCGCAAGGCCATCTGGTAAAAAGAAATGTGGTTGTCCTGATGGGCTGTACCTTGACCAGGCTACCCAGTTAACATGTACCACTGGTAAGTTGAGTCATTCTTTCTTATACTACAGCTTCCGGTGTTTGAAATGTGTTCTTTCTATGTTTGTTTACTAACAGATAGCGGAACTCAATTACCTGATAATCGTGTCATATTCATGAATACTTTCTTGTCTATTTCTGATTGTTTTCACTTGACAATCTGAGTTGTTACCTGTATGTTTCACATTTGAAAAATTCTTTGAAGCTCCACCAAAATGTCCAACCCAGATTCCCAATGGCGACCTAAACCCAGGTTGCTCAGCCCTCAGCGGAACGAGTTGTGGGTACAGTTGTAAATCGGACAAATATATGAAGAACCCGGATGTAAATATCCTTACTTGTACCTCTTCAATGTTCTGGGATTCCCCTACTGACACTCTGTGTATAGGTAAGCCATTCTGTCAAACATTCTATGTATAGTATAGAACAGAAGCATTGAATTATTTCAAGAATTTTGAAGAAAGAAATCTTTATGTTTTTTCATTTTCCCATATATCATAGGTAAATCAAATTTTTTTCATTATCCATTGTATAATATATGATAGGGGTTATATGACAAACATTTTTGTGTTCAATATTTTTTTACAAACTTATTTTCGTAAGCCAAACCATCTACAACGCAACAACCATCAACAATCATAACTACGTATAAACCTACGGTCACCGTTCACGACACAACTACACGCGTGATTACTACTGTACATACTGTTCCAACAACGACCTTGACAAAGGTCATCACTACCCGGACCCCTACAACAGCTGACCCAGAAACACTCCCAGAAGGTACAACATCGGATGGCTGGCCAAACACAAAGCTATCTATGGATGTTGTGTGCTGTTGTTGTTGCATGTCTTGTTATTCTCTACTGTGTGGATGTTGTTTTCTGTGGCCAAGAGTATTGTTTAACTTTACTTCACGTGACTTCTACGAGTGGTGCATTCTGTAGAGTTTTGTGGTTCCAGCCTTCCACAACCAAATCCTCCTGCACCCATACTTGTTTACACATGAATCTGTGTAGCACTGGCTCCTTAGCAACTCATTCGCGAGCTCCCACATATCCTTACAAATCGGATAACACCTACACCCTTATCCATACCTTCACAAATCTGTAAATCAACATATCCTCACAAATCTGAGTACACCTACATCCTAATCCACATATCCTCACAAATCTGAGTACACCTATATCCTAATCCACATATCCTCACAAATCTGAGTACACCTGCATCCTAATCCGCATATCCCCACAAATCTGAGTACACCTACATCCTAATCCACATATCCTCACAAATCTGAGTACACCTACATCCTAATCCACATATCCTCACAAATCTGAGTACACCTATATCCTAATCCACATATCCTCACAAATCTTAGTACACCTACATCCTAATCCACATATCCTCAAAAATCTGAGTACACCTACATCCTAATCCACATATCCCTACAAATCTTAGTCCACCTACATCCTAATCCACATATCCTCACAAATCTGAGTACACCTACATCCTAATCCACATATCCTCACAAATCTGAGTACACCTATATCCTAATCAGCATATCCCCACAAATCTGAGTACACCTGCATCCTAATCCGCATATCCCCACAAATTTGAGTACACCTACACCCTTATCAACATGTCCTCACAACTCTGAGTACACCTACATCCTAATCCACATATCCTCACAAATCTTAGTCCACCTACACCCTTATCCACATATCCTCACAAATCGTAGTCCTCCGAAACACTTATCCACATATCCTCACAAATCTGAGTACACCGACACCCTTATCCACATATTCTCACAAATCTGAGTACACCTTCACCCTTATCCACATATCCTCACAAATCTGAGTACACCTTCACCCTTATCTACATATCCTCACAAATCTGAGTACACCTTCACCCTTATCCACATATCCTCACAAATCTGAGTACACCTATATCCTAATCCACATATCCTCACAAATCTTAGTACACCTACATCCTAATCCACATATCCTCACAAATCTGAGTACACCTACATCCTAATCCACATATCCCTACAAATCTTAGTCCACCTACATCCTAATCCACATATCCTCACAAATCTGAGTACACCTACATCCTAATCCACATATCCTCACAAATCTGAGTACACCTATATCCTAATCAGCATATCCCCACAAATCTGAGTACACCTGCATCCTAATCCGCATATCCCCACAAATTTGAGTACACCTACACCCTTATCAACATGTCCTCACAACTCTGAGTACACCTACATCCTAATCCACATATCCTCACAAATCTTAGTCCACCTACACCCTTATCCACATATCCTCACAAATCGTAGTCCTCCGAAACACTTATCCACATATCCTCACAAATCTGAGTACACCGACACCCTTATCCACATATTCTCACAAATCTGAGTACACCTTCACCCTTATCCACATATCCTCACAAATCTGAGTACACCTTCACCCTTATCTACATATCCTCACAAATCTGAGTACACCTTCACCCTTATCCACATATCCTCACAAATCTTAGTCCTCCGAAACACTTATCCACATATCCTCACAAATCTGTGTACACCTTCACCCTTATCCACATATCCTCACAAATCTTAGTCCTCCGAAACACTTATCCACATATCCTCACAAATCTGAGTACACCTTCACCCTTATCCACATATCCTCACAAATCTTAGTCCTCCGAAACACTTATCCGCATATCCTCACAAATCTTAGTCCTCCGAAACACTTATCCACATATCCTCACAAATCTGAGTACACCTTCACCCTTATCCACATATCCTCACAAATCTTAGTCCTCCGAAACACTTATCCACATATCCTCACAAATCTGAGTACACCTTCACCCTTATCCACATATCCTCACAAATCATAGTCCTCCGAAACACTTATCCATATATCCTCACAAATCTGAATACACCTTCACCCTTATCCACATATCCTCACAAATCTTAGTCCTCCGAAACACTTATCCACATATCCTCACAAATCTGTGTACACCTTCACCCTTATCCACATATCCTCACAAATCTTAGTCCTCCGAAACACTTATCCACATATCCTCACAAATCTGAGTACACCTTCACCCTTATCCACATATCCTCACAAATCTTAGTCCTCCGAAACACTTATCCACATATCCTCACAAATCTTCGTCCTCCGAAACACTTATCCACATATCCTCACAAATCTGAGTACACCTTCACCCTTATCCACATATCCTCACAAATCTTAGTCCTCCGAAACACTTATCCACATATCCTCACAAATCTGAGTACACCTTCACCCTTATCCACATATCCTCACAAATCTTAGTCCTCCGAAACACTTATCCACATATCCTCACAAATATTAGTCAACCTACACCCTAATCCACATATCCTCACAAATCTGAGTACACCTTCACCCTAATCCACATATCCCCACAAATCTGAGTACACCTACATCCTAATCCACATATCCTCACAAATCTTAGTCCACCTACACCCTTATCCACATATCCTCACAAATCTTAGTCCTCCGAAACACTTATCCACATATCCTCACAAATCTGAGTACACCTTCACCCTTATCCACATATCCTCACAAATCTGAGTACACCGACACCCTTATCTACATATCCTCACAAATCTTAGTCCTCCGAAACACTTATCCACATATTCTCACAAATCTGAGTACACCGACACCCTTATCCACATATTCTCACAAATCTGAGTACACCTTCACCCTTATCTACATATCCTCACAAATCTGAGTACACCTTCACCCTTATCCACATATCCTCACAAATCTTAGTCCTCCGAAACACTTATCCACATATCCTCACAAATCTGAGTACACCTTCACCCTTATCCACATATCCTCACAAATCTTAGTCCTCCGAAACACTTATCCGCATATCCTCACAAATCTTAGTCCTCCGAAACACTTATCCACATATCCTCACAAATCTGAGTACACCTTCACCCTTATCCACATATCCTCACAAATCTTAGTCCTCCGAAACACTTATCCACATATCCTCACAAATCTGAGTACACCTTCACCCTTATCCACATATCCTCACAAATCTTAGTCCTCCGAAACACTTATCCACATATCCTCACAAATCTTAGTCCTCCGAAACACTTATCCACATATCCTCACAAATCTGAGTACACCTTCACCCTTATCCATATATCCTCACAAATCTTAGTCCTCCGAAACACTTATCCACATATCCTCATAAATCTGAGTACATCTACATCCTAATCCACATATCCTCACAAATCTGAGTACACCGACACCCTTATCCACATATCCTCACAAATATTAGTACACCTACATCCTAATCCACATATCCTCACAAATCTGAGTACACCTTCACCCTAATCCACATATCCCCACAAATCTGAGTACACCTACATCCTAATCCACATATCCTCAGAAATCTTAGTCCACCTACACCCTTATCCACATATCCTCACAAATCTTAGTCCTCCGAAACACTTATCCACATATCCTCACAAATCTGAGTACACCTTCACCCTTATCCACATATCCTCACAAATCTGAGTACACCGACACCCTTATCCACATATCCTCACAACACCCTCGTCTACAAGCCTTAGTGTCTATCCTCTCTAATCCACATCCTCGTCGACATCCTCATTCACAGTCTTACCTACACCTTACACAAACCCTAACCTAAATATAAACAAGTCCACACATATCTTGGTGTCATACATCCTTAGCCACAGAATGTGTGGTCCTCAAATGACTAAGGCTGTTTATAGGACGTTAAACAATGCAAAACCAAACTAAACCCATCGATTTCCATACGTATACAACATACACTGTCCCACAAACCTCGGTGTCATACATCCTAATCCACATCCATACCTACAATGTACATATCTGAATGGATTGTACTGTAAACCTTTAGTTTTAGCGGTAATAATATTTTAGCGTTTTTAACACTGTAAGTTTTCCGTTAATTTATTGTTTTTTTCATCAAGCCTTTTTGTTTGCGGTAATTCGTCATTGCGCTGATCTGTTTAGTTCGATTTTGCGCTAAAATTTGAACTCTAATCCACATACCCGAAAATCTTAATCTTAATCCTTAACAACAACAGGTGGTCTATACATATTTTTGCACATTTAAAATATTACATCACTCCAGCGCCACTCTCTACTCACACATTTAAATATTACATCACTCCAAACTACCACTCTTTTTTTCTCCCACGTTTTATTATAATTAACACACGTACAAATGATATTTGGTATAATATATAATGGACATATCACAATTTGCGCTATATCCTTCACAAGAACTTGATAGTTTAACTTTTAACAGTAAGGTGTGTGCATTATTGGTAGTTTTCTGCGGATGTAACAAAACTAGATAATAATTGTTGCAGTGGAATTCAAATGGATTAATCATAAATCTTATTCTTTGTTGTCAGCTTCAATTCTGCAATGTGGATTAAGTGTATAGACTGTATAAGAAATAATACATTCAATTATAATATGATGCTGGAAGATACTATTTTCAACGGAAACGTTATAATTTTGTAAACTATCATCTCGACAATGAGCACTATCACATTTTTCAATTTAACTTCATAACTAACAATTCGACAGTGGATTCAACACTACATAGCTGACAATTCGACAGTGGATCTTGACATTTCTAGTCAATTAACACTTCATAGCTAAAACGTCAACGGTGGATATTGGCATTTCAAGTCAATTAACATTAAATAACTAACATCTCCACATTTGATATTGACATTTCTCGACAATTAAGACTACATGATTAACATCTTGACAGTAGATATTGACATATCTGGTTAATCAACATCATATAGCTTAGAACTCATTTGACACCACATTGAGTATTATGGAAAGGGTTTTTGGTCTATAATGCTATTCCAGTAATTTGTATCTGTTATTATTGTGTAATTTATCACAACAACCCTTTTGTATTACAGAGAAAGTATGTGATACCAACATGCAGGACGGAAGCTTAGTAAATTGCCAGGGTAAGTCGGGCGAGTCGTGCACATGGACATGCCCTGGCACACTGGTTAAAAAGCCACTGATAGAGGCAGTTGTATGTCTGTCCAGCGGCATGTGGAGCACACCACTGGCAGAGCTTTGTGTACAAAGTAAGTATATTTTTTGTCCACTTGTCTCTGTTTAAACGGCTCTCTTCACATCAAGCACATCTTTTCACTGGGTTTTGCTAACAGGTTTCTAGACACCGTTAGAATTTGCTTGTGTCCAAGCTTATTGTTTACTGGATCTGGTAGAATATTAATTGAGGTTTAAATTATTTATGTAAACATAGATAAATATGAACTTCTGTAATATTTAGATCTGTCAGTTTTTGATTACCATGTCAACAAACTTTCATCTTTTTAGGTCACCTGAGACGAGGTCTCCAGTGACCTATTCTAACCGCCTTTGTCCGTCGTAAAAAAAATCAAATTAGAACTTATTTTAATGTTCGTCTCCTACAGACCCAGATATATTGGACATACATACATTTTCCCAAAGTTTTCGTACTTCCCTGGAGGAGGTAGTGTAGCTAAGTTCAGTTGATATAGGGAAATCATACTTCCAGGTATATTTTGTTCAGTTCAAACTTAAATAGAATTACATCGTACATCTTTATTTTACTGTAATCACCCACTGAGGGGGCTCAGAGACGGGACCCATAATATACAAAGTGCTATATCCGAACTCGGGTGACCGTTAAGGCATGTGGGCCTCTTGTTAATCAATGTTCCAATTACTAAATCCTTAGAAATTCCTTATAACCAAACTCTCACAAAACTGTAAAAGCTAAAAAAACAAACAAGTCTCCATCATCAGAAAAACCTCGCTGATACTGAATTCATTACCACAAGTACTCGGCCTTATGAATTGTTTACACACCTACAAACCCCATTCCATAACAAACCAGAATTTAATCTTTGCAAAATTACATACACTACAAAAAGTACTATGACGTGCTAAATAAAGACACGTTTACCGATAACCATTAATCAAGTACAGATATTCATGATATATACACAGGAACTGATCACCATTAATCAAGAACAGATATTCATGATATATGCACAGGAACTCATAGCCATAATAAACGCACGAATACTGATATCCATTATAAACATATGAGTACTGATATCCACAAAAACACACGGATACAGTTATCCATTATAAACAAATGAATACTCATATCAATTTTAAACACACAAGTGCAGATATCCATTATAAAACACGAGTAAAGATATCCATTTTAACACACAAGTGCAGATATCCGTTAAAACACACTAGTACAGATATCCATTATTAACCATGAGTAGTAGTACTGATATCCATAATAAACACATGAATGCTGATATCCACTATAAACGAGTACAGACATATTTTATCAACAAGTTACTTATACACTCCTATCTTTTTTACATTGCTATATTTTAATTGCTTTTACCATCTCCAGTTACAACGATGACCTAGCCATTTTACTTACAACGATTTGAAACATTAACACTTTCGAAATATGTTAGAGAATAATTTATTGTAACTAAATTGAAGACTTTATATGCTGTTAATCTTTCCTACAAGTTAACGCAGAATTTTTTTCCTCTTTCATAAACACCTCTCTTTTTTGTGTGTTGTAACACCTTAGTCACCCATACTTGATTGTCTCATATCTCTGTGTCTTTCAAAACAAAAAATAAAATAAAATAAAATAAAATAAATCAGTGTATGAGCTTACTCAGTTCCAGATAACATTGAAAGTCATAATGAAATTTCACTTCAGTAGCATAACTAGTTTCAATGATAAAACAAATCGATGGATGAAGTTTATGGAGTTTTCGTAAATTGACCAGCAATTTTTCTGTATGATGTCCAAAACAATATTCATCCGTCCATATGTGCATCGTTTATTCTATTCCGGGCATGTTTTTTTTATTAATGGTTGGCGGTTTCTGTTTGGTAGAATCATCTCTCTATCCCTCTGGTTTGATGCCTCGCATATTCTTTATTAAGTGAGATTTGAATGGGCTTTGAACATTGTTGCATGTGTTGCATGTGTTGCATGTGTTACATATGATGCTTTGCGTTCGATTTTTCTATTGACATTGCTGTCTCAAATTACTTTGTGACATAGCGCTCATCGGAAGACCAATATTTACAATGTCTAATTTTAATTTTATGTGCAAGAAGACAACTAAAGTCTTATTCTTAAAGGTGGTCCTCCGATGCGCTGGTATCGAAAAATTGAAAAAACATAGTCGATAAAATATATAAATTTTAGCATGGACTAGAAGTGGTCAGGACTATAGTCATCTTGCATCGTTCTTCGTCGTACACCGTCTGCCGTTGAACTTTTACTTGCAAAACGTTACTCCTACTTAAACCAAAAGCAGATTTCTTTCAAATTTTATGTGAAACATCCTTGAAAGAGGGCAATCATATCTTATATAAATGAGGTTAGTGTAATCCCCTGGGATTAGATGGGCGGGAAAAACAAAAACGGGAATTTTGATGGATGTTTGCTTCAAAACCCCTACTCCTCCTAAACCTTTGAGTGGATTACAATGAAATTCGGTGTGAAACATCATTGGGGATGGGTTATTACATTTAATATAAAAGAGGCTAGCCCAACCCCTGGGGATAGAAGGACAGGGCCCAAAGAGGAACTTTGGTGATTTTTTGCTTTTAAACCTATACATCCTAAACCTTTGAGTGGATTACAATGAAATTCGATGTGAAACATCATTGGGAGAGGGAACTCATACTATATATAAATGAGGCAGGTCTAACCTCTCGGGACAAAGGAACACATATCACACGGACACACTCTTTATATAATGGTTCAATTGTCAGATGACCGTTAAGGGCCATGACCCTCTTGTTCTTGATCGTATTTGAAAGATATTTTCAACAGTAAATGCATATCAATATAAAGTATTCAGTATAAAGATAAAATTATAAAAAAGAGTAAAAAGATAATGATGCGACAACAAAACTTCACGTGGATAAAAAAAGAGTAAAATAAATGATTGGCTCCGCATCTTTCAAAGTTAAATGTAAATGAACTGCCGCGTCGACAACAGATATACATGGATGGGTGCAAAATTCTAATTTCAAAAAGTGTGTCAATTTTACTATATTTCATATTGGCTTGATTGACTACTTAATCCGTTCACAATGCACAGTGCGCCAACGGACCTTGTCGGTCTATGTTGTTACTGTGGGTATACTGGGGTCACGTGATACTTTACCTGTATTTTTAGCCCAGACTATCGCTGTATGAGGCCTAGGTCAGGATAAGCATAACACATTAGTAGACATATCCATTACCATCAAGCAAGAATTTATACACTAGAACAAATTTCCATTACAATCAAGCTATAGCAGATATCCATTAGCAACACACAATAAAAGATATCCATTACCAATACACAAGGACAGATTTCTATAACAAACACACGAGAACAGATATCTGTCACCATTACACTACAACAGATATCCATTACCAACCCACTTTAACAAATATCCATTACAAAAATACTAGGAAAGATATCCATTACCAATACACTTCAACAGATACCAATTACCAACACACTACAGCATATATCCGTTTTAACACATAACATCAGATATAAATTGCCATCGCACTATAATAGGTTTCCATTACCAACGCAATGCAACAGATATCCATTACCAACACACAAGAACAGATATCCATTACCAACACACAAGAACAGATATCCATTACCAACACACAAGAACAGATATCCATTACCAACACACAAGAACAGATATCCATTACCAATACATAAGAACAGATATCCATTACCAATACATAAGAACAGATATCCATTACCAACACACAAGAACAGATATCCATTACCAACACACAAGAACAGATATCCATTACCAACACACAAGAACAGATATCCATTACCAATACATAAGAACAGATATCCATTACCAACGCAATGCAACAGATAACCATTACCAATACATAAGAACAGATATCCATTACCAACACACAAGAACAGATATCCATCAGCAGTGCATTTGTAAGCATAAATTACCAACACGACAGTACAGTTAATTTCCAAGACAGTCTTTTCGTTTAGGGTGTACAGATACATACCTGTAGCTTACCGAAATTGCATGTTGACAGTTTTCCTACTTTGTCATGTTTGCCCTTGATTGCAGAGGCGACATGTTCTTCTACAATAACAAACGGAAATCTACAAGGTTGTACCTTCAAAGCGGGCGCATCTTGTTCAGTCATTTGTAGCCCTAACTACACTGCAGATGTTGACAAAATCCATTGCCTTCCTGATGGAGTGTGGGATCAAAATGTTCAGACTCTGTGTAAAAAGATCACCGGTATTTATCATTTTAGAACAAAACCTGTGTATGCACATTGTCGCAGGGTCTTAACCATATATCTATATAGTTTACCATGACGTGTTACCCAAATCAAAACCATGTTTTATATACTTTACCATGGTGTATGGATATTAGTATATACATATATGTATATATGGGTCAAAGAAGTAATATAAACAGTATAATCCAGATAACACTGGATCCTCACATAAATGTATGGATTGCCTCGAAAATTTAACAAGCCTCATTGTCCACACTGTTTGAATTACTTCTTTGCCCCATATATATATATTATATTTAGGTATAATTTTAAATGGCCTGCAACAAAATATTGCACTTTATATTTATATATAGTTTAGGATAGTGTTAAACTAAAAATAACACTGTAATTCACGAATGTGTATGACTGAACATAATGCTATAATTATATCAATGTTTACTTTGCAATGCTGTGTGTGACTAAACGTAATACAATCTATCAATGTATAGTTCACAATGGCAACTAAACGTAATTCAATATATCGTGGTGTATGGCTAAAATAAATTCAATATAGCAATGTATAGTTCACAATAGTGTATGGCTATTGGTAATACAATATACCAATGTATATTTTACAATTGTGTATGGCTAAAAGATACACAATATATCAATGTATAGTTCACAATGGTGTATGGCTAAAGGTTATACAATATATCAATGTATAGTTCACAGTGGTGTATGGCTAATCGCAATACAATATACCAATGTATAGTTCACAATGGTGTATGGCTAAACGTTATACAATATATCAATGTATAGTTCACAATGGTGTATGGCTAAAAGTAATACAATATACCAATGTATAGTTCACAATGGTGTGAACAATGAGCTTACCGAAATTGCATGTTGACAGTTTTCCTACTTTGTCATGTTTGCCCTTGATTGCAGAGGCGACATGTTCTTCTACAATAACAAACGGAAATCTACAAGGTTGTACCTTCAAAGCGGGCGCATCTTGTTCAGTCATTTGTAGCCCTAACTACACTGCAGATGTTGACAAAATCCATTGCCTTCCTGATGGAGTGTGGGATCAAAATGTTCAGACTCTGTGTAAAAAGATCACCGGTATTTATCATTTTAGAACAAAACCTGTGTATGCACATTGTCGCAGGGTCTTAACCATATATCTATATAGTTTAAAATGACGTGTTACCCAAATCAAAACCATGTTTTATATACTTTACAATGGTGTATGGATATTAGTATATACATATATGTATATATGGGTCAAAGAAGTAATATAAACAGTATAATCCAGATAACACTGGATCCTCACATAAATGTATGGATTGCCTCGAAAATTTAACAAGCCTCATTGTCCACACTGTTTGAATTACTTCTTTGCCCCATATATATATATTATATTTAGGTATAATTTTAAATGGCCTGCAACAAAATATTGCACTTTATATTTATATATAGTTTAGGATAGTGTTAAATTAAAAATAACACTGTAATTCACGAATGTGTATGACTGAACATAATGCTATAATTATATCAATGTTTACTTTGCAATGCTGTGTGTGACTAAACGTAATACAATCTATCAATGTATAGTTCACAATGGCAACTAAACGTAATTCAATATATCGTGGTGTATGGCTAAAATAAATTCAATATAGCAATGTATAGTTCACAATAGTGTATGGCTATTGGTAATACAATATACCAATGTATATTTTACAATTGTGTATGGCTAAAAGATACACAATATATCAATGTATAGTTCACAATGGTGTATGGCTAAAGGTTATACAATATATCAATGTATAGTTCACAGTGGTGTATGGCTAATCGCAATACAATATACCAATGTATAGTTCACAATGGTGTATGGCTAAACGTTATACAATATATCAATGTATAGTTCACAATGGTGTATGGCTAAAAGTAATACAATATACCAATGTATAGTTCACAATGGTGTGAACAATGAGCTTACCGAAATTGCATGTTGACAGTTTTCCTACTTTGTCATGTTTGCCCTTGATTGCAGAGGCGACATGTTCTTCTACAATAACAAACGGAAATCTACAAGGTTGTACCTTCAAAGCGGGCGCATCTTGTTCAGTCATTTGTAGCCCTAACTACACTGCAGATGTTGACAAAATCCATTGCCTTCCTGATGGAGTGTGGGATCAAAATGTTCAGACTCTGTGTAAAAAGATCACCGGTATTTATCATTTTAGAACAAAACCTGTGTATGCACATTGTCGCAGGGTCTTAACCATATATCTATATAGTTTAAAATGACGTGTTACCCAAATCAAAACCATGTTTTATATACTTTACAATGGTGTATGGATATTAGTATATACATATATGTATATATGGGTCAAAGAAGTAATATAAACAGTATAATCCAGATAACACTGGATCCTCACATAAATGTATGGATTGCCTCGAAAATTTAACAAGCCTCATTGTCCACACTGTTTGAATTACTTCTTTGCCCCATATATATATATTATATTTAGGTATAATTTTAAATGGCCTGCAACAAAATATTGCACTTTATATTTATATATAGTTTAGGATAGTGTTAAATTAAAAATAACACTGTAATTCACGAATGTGTATGACTGAACATAATGCTATAATTATATCAATGTTTACTTTGCAATGCTGTGTGTGACTAAACGTAATACAATCTATCAATGTATAGTTCACAATGGCAACTAAACGTAATTCAATATATCGTGGTGTATGGCTAAAATAAATTCAATATAGCAATGTATAGTTCACAATAGTGTATGGCTATTGGTAATACAATATACCAATGTATATTTTACAATTGTGTATGGCTAAAAGATACACAATATATCAATGTATAGTTCACAATGGTGTATGGCTAAAAGTTATACAATATATCAATGTATAGTTCACAGTGGTGTATGGCTAATCGCAATACAATATACCAATGTATAGTTCACAATGGTGTTTGGCTAAACGTTATACAATATATCAATGTATAGTTCACAATGGTGTATGGCTAAAAGTAAAACAATATACCAATGTATAGTTCACAATGGTGTATGGCTAAAAGTAATACAATATACCAATGTATAGTTCACAGTGGTGTATGGCTAAAAGTTATACAATATATCAATGTATAGTTCACAATGGTGTATGGCTAAAAGGTATACAATATATCAATGTATAGTTCACAATGGTGTATGGCTAATGGTAATACAATATACCAATGTATAGTTCACAATGGTGTTTGGCTAAAAGTTATACAATATATCAATGTTTAGTTCACAGTGGTGTATGGCTAATGGTAATACAATATACCAATGTATAGTTCACAGTGGTGTATGGCTTTAAGTAATACAACATAGTAATTCATAGTTCAAAATGATGTTTGACTTTATGTACATGTATGTATATAAAGTTTACAGGGGTGTATTACTACAACACTTTTATCCTTTACCTGGTCCACACCAACTGCCTAACTATTTGTAGAATTGACAGAGCATAACCATATACAATGCGTAGTTAGATTTGGAGATGACGTAGATCCCTATGTTTGTGTGGAAAGTATGGTGTATAACTTAACATTCATGTAAATTCGCTTGACATAAAATCACCAAAATTATATCGGATGGCGAGTTGATTGATTAGAGGAACTGATGTTTACTGTAAACAAGGAATTATGTTTGTCATCCAGGGGTTTAACTTCATTGAATGTACATCTCCTTATTGTATTAAATTCATAAAATAAGACAAAGATTCTAATTGCTACTTTGCTGTATTTTCAGTGAAGAAATGTACAGGTGCCATACCCAATGGATCCCTTGAGGGGTGTACTTTAGCAGCAGACAGATCTTGTAGAGTCAGGTGTACCTCAGGCTACGTTCCGTCTGTTGACTTTATTCATTGTTTACCTGACGGAGTTTGGGACAAAGATCTCAAGAATGTCTGTGAGGTGGCCAAAGGTAGGTATTATTGACATCTACGACATGCTTAACTATGACTTTAAAACTGAAAAAGGAAATGGTAACGTTTTATGAAATTATTATTTTTCAAGAAAAGATTACATAAACAGCCTTTTTCACAATCAAATGGATAATCTGAATAAATAACGGCCAGTTTGCACCAAATGTCAGTAAATCCCATGTGATAATTATAGGGATACTGATGATAATGAGTAAATTTGATGACATTACCAGTCAAACAGAACATATCTTCCCGAACTGCTCAAAATGATAGACTGTAATTATTTCCGGCAGTGGTCACACCTGAGAAGCAGACAGCTGCCGTCGAGTCAAGCGTCACAGGGCTAACCGCCGCAGTCGCCATCGTCGTCACTCTCCTCGTAATCGTCATTGCTTTAGGAGTCACATTCTACTTCTGTCGCAGGTAACACGAGACTTTATCATTTGTTATATACTATATAGGACAATACACGTACAATTACACTAAAAATATAGCAATATAGTTACACCTTAGAATACACATGTGTAATTACACTTGGTATACACGTGCTCGACACGTGTATTCACTCCTTACACGATATAAAGAGTAGTCTTGTTTGCCACGCTCATTTCACTCCTCACACGTCAAATACAGTACTTTTGTTTGTCACGGGCATTTCACTCATTACACGATCCATACAGTACTCTTGTTTGTCATGGGCATTTCACTCATTACACGATTCATACAGTACTCTTGTTTGTCACGGGCATTTCACTCATTACACGATCCATACAGTACTCTTGTTTGTCACGGCATTTCACTCATTACACGATTCATACAATACTCTTGTTTGTCACGGCATTTCACTCATTACACGAATACGATACATGATATACAGTACTCTCCTCAATTGCATTTCACTCATTACACGAACACGATATACAGTACTCTTCTCAATTGCATTTCACGCCTTACACGAAACATACCTAATAACGTGTATGCCTTCATGCATTTGCTAGTGTGGGGAATGTTGACAGTTATGAAATATTTCATAATTGTACAATCTTAAGATTTGATAGAATTCTTTCGATTTAGTTATCTATACCATCTATACCTTATTGCAGACTAACAGATTTGTTCGAAAATAAATACGTGTTACTTATTTGTAGACAGTGTTCTCCTCAAAACATTTGGTTATTAAAATTTTGAACTGTAATGAAGACTTGTGAATTTATTTCAATGAAATATTGATTCTTTCAATTCCAGGAGGGTCTTTGCAGCAGATAAACAAGCAGTGCAGGGTCGTTATCGTGCCTCGCCTAATGTTTATTTCAACGCAAGTGATAGTAGAGGTGAGGTCCCAGCACAGGGTTTCAGCAACCCTACGGTACAAGCCAGTAACGGTGAGGCCATGCCAAACACCAACCCACTCAAGATGGACCAGATCAACCTGTCCGACGACCCTACTAAAGAGAATATGCGAATTGAGGGACACTATGACATCATCAAAGAGGGTACGCCAGTGGCCGGAGCAGGAGGACCCCATGAGGTAGTCAATCCATTGTACAGCACTGTGCGACCGCAAGAGGAAGTGAAGTTTCAAAATGCTGAAGACGTCCCAGAAAAACCAGGATATCATAGATTTAATTGAAGACTGAAACAAACTTTGGGGGAATATGTAATATCTTCATTCACGTTTAAAATAGTATCAGTAGTTTGTACTTAATTGAATATAAAATTTAACTCTTGACATCAAAATGGAACCGCCTATGGAACCTTTAAGAACAACATAACAAGTTTAATCTTGTGTAAGTTTCCTTGATATGTTGTTATACTAGCAAAACAATTCACGTCAAAATTCCGGTCACGTATGTAAAACAAAATATATCATGTTTCATCGAAAGAAAAACTACCTAAGACGGGTTCTTTACACAATATAGTTCCGGGTCGTTTCATAAAGTTTCTGTCTTATATGATGTCATATTTTTTTATGAAAATTTACACACACAGGCATATATATATATATATATGTTTACATACAGATTGCTGTTATATTTCCCTGATTTCATATATCTATATCGAAACTGTAAATGTTGATTTTAATTCCTTTTTGGTCTCATTACAATGATAATGTGTGATATCAATGAATCTGACTTCAGAGTTTCTTTATTATATTACTTTAATTTTATACTGTTTTGATGGTGTCCATGATATTTTTCAGTGTTTTTTTATATGGATTTGTTACTGTTGTATAATGTTTGTTGTTTGATTCTAAAATGATTATCCCACCTCCATGGTAGGGAGTTGAACCGGAGAGTATAGTCTCCGGGAACAATCCTTCAACATGCAAACTTCTATGATAAGTTTGGTACATCGAGGGGGATTTTCAACATTAAAATTTCTAGGATAAGTCTGGTATATTGCGTGAAATCTTAAAATGTACACCCTACTTCAAGGATAGGGATGGACAGGGAAAAAAACCTTCAATATGTAAAATTTCCTCAAAGAGGAATAAGCAAAGCTTAGGAGAAAACAGCCATCAAAATTTAGAACTATCATAAACAAAAGTTCAGTAAAATTGAGGGGATGGATGAGGGTAGGGTAGGTGTTTTGTTGAAGAAAAAAACTCCAACCTATTTAACAGAGGACTATGTTATCAGGAGTGATATATATGTAGAATGAGCTGAGTATGAAATCCATGTTAAACGATTTCAACAAATGATGTGCTTCAGTAGATCTGCTGTATGTGTAGATATACCTATGTATGTATTATACGTCTAGTGTATAGGATTATCTAGGGTTATTTTACCCACTCTATACATACTGTCTACACTCTTCTCATACAATCATAGCTGTGATCGGCGTTACCAATTGAAATATTTAAACAGATCGACATTGGGCTTTGTATAATTCAATAAAAATTGTAAAGCTGTGGTTTTACCAAAACTGAGTTAAGCAAACCCTACAACTGTTCTGACACTGTTGATTTTTGTTATATTGTGTGATCACTTAAGTAAACTTCTGAACAGATTGAAAAAGTAGTTCACTGCGCATGTCACATCTTAACACCTGTGAATGACTGAACTTAAATCCTATCACAAAAGTTACGTCACAAAAGTGTTACAAATGTCGCTAATTTTACTATGATACAGATATCATGATATCACTTATATGATGTGAACGACATTAGGATGTCACCTATATCAGAATGTGTTATTAGGATATAAGTGCTTCAACTGTCGATATGTTCCCTGGCGATATTTTACCTGATTTTATGGAATCTGGTGTAGAATTCAGAGAAGACAAAAATAACATATTTCAAATCATTGAAGTGCCATATAAATGACAACCTTTATTATTTTGTAAATATACCATGCTAACATTTTATTTATATTTAGTGGATTCTCTAAGCTTTGATATTATATGATTGTATTTCTATAATTCAATGTTTAAATTAAAAATCAGGAAGGCTCGTGTATAATTAGAAAATGAAAAAAAACAACTTTTTCTAAGGTGTTTTTTATGGATAGAATTTTTTAGCATGAGGTAGAAATTTGAAAGTTTATTTGATAAAACTAGATCTGTTGATATTGAGGTTCCTCGTGAAGTAATGACGCTATTGGTGTAAGTGGACAAAAGACACTTTAGGTTACGATGATATTATATGTTGATATTGAGGCTCCTCATGAAGTAAAACCTCTATTAGTGTAAGGGGACAAAAAGACACTTTAGGTTACGATGATATTATATGTTGATATTGAGGTTCCTCATGAAGTAAAACCTCTATTAGTGTAAGGGGACAAAAAGACACTTTAGGCTACGATAATAGGATATGTTGATATTGAGGTTCCTCATGCAGTAAAACCTCTATTGGTGTAAGGGGACAAAAAGACACTTTAGGTTACGATGATATTATATGTTGCTCATTATGTAAGGAATGAGGTCTACATGAGGAAAGAATAGGACCAATAAGTTACTGATGAATGAAAACAAGTAGAATTTTTATTGAGACAGGGACACTAACATTTTAATGATGACGTAAGGGGATGTAAAGAGTTATTGAGTTAAGTGAACTCGGTATACAACTTTGGTAAGCCAGCTAGCAGGGGAATAATATGCTGCTATTAAGACGAGAATATCACCGACCCAGAGGAAATGATTAGCCATCGATACATACTATTCCATTTAATCAAAGAATAAATGAAATTATGGACATCGTGAATACATATTTGTAAATTGAAATTTTTGGTACCGTGTAAGTATATTTTTATTTTCCGTACGAACAGACCTATCAAGCCATATCCAAGGTGGGGTCCAAAAATACCTGTTTAGTTTAAATCCAGCTGAGATCCAGAATTGTCTAGTTGTATTCTTCGGGTGAGTTCCGGAGCATCTCAATATTTGACATCCGGTGTACTGAAAACAGGGTCAACATATCGGTCCCCTCAATAGAGTCCGTAAATAATGTAATATTGTTCATCAGAGGACAGCCTTTGTTAAGAGAATCGATTGCTTGCTTCAAATGTGTTGATATCTGGAAAAGAAAATCATATGCAGAAAATTCACTGCTGGCGAAGTAAGGACTGTTTCATTAGTTAACTTCGACGAGATGTTACATCTTCCTCATAACTTTATCATACTATAACCTTTGACATAATATCAAAATTAAATATATTGCAAGTCTAAACCAGATTGTCTGATAAATAACACATGTCAGCAATCGATATTTTCAGAAATTCTTGTGCCTTGGAGTAATATCGGTCTATTTTCATGACCAGATTGATTATTTTGACCGTGCGCATGTTCTCACGACCACTTTGACCGTGCGCATGTTCTCACGACCACTTTGACCGTGCTCATGTTCTCACGACCACTTTGGCCGTGCGCATGTTCTCACGACCACTTTGGCCGTGCGCATGTTCTCACGACCACTTTGACCGTGCGCATGTTCTCACGACCACTTTGACCGTGCGCATGTTCTCACGACCACACTGATCGTGCGCATGTTCTCACGACCACACTGATCGTGCGCATGTTCTCACGACCACCTTGACCGTGCGCATGTTCTCACGACCACACTGATCGTGCGCATGTTCTCACGACTACTCTGATTGTATGTGAGTTTTTGTGACTATTCTGTGCTGATATCTGGACACAGATATTGCAATATGTACACATCTGTGATGTTTTTGTTTTGTAAATATGATTAATCAGATATTTTTTTATATTATAGATCATATATTGATTGGTCACAATCAGGAATCATACGAATGTGTTATTTTTAGCATAATATAGCTCGAACAGAAAGAGGATTCCTATGTTTGAATGAATGTGCATGTGTGTTGTGTGCATGAATGAGCATTGCTAGAGGGGAAAAAGTAGCCTAATATATACATAAATATATATATAATATATATGCAATTCCAAAAACAAAAATAAAATTCGTTTTTCAAAATGAATATGTTGTTAGTTACATGGTTTGTCCTAATTTCTCTTCGCCCTTGCTAAGAAATTTGACAAGCTTATAGAAGACCATACATAACCAAAGATATCTTACTCTCGTTTATCTTACTTGAGTGTAGTTGCTTCTGATATGTCCTGAAATCGGGTCCAGTAGGTCATTTTGACCACTCTCGTGGAGCAATCTACCTTAGCAATGCCGATATCTTCTTGTTAGTAATCTGTCAATCACCATTCGATACCACGATGCGAAATGATATTCCTTGTCTCAGTTTGCTATTAAGACAATAGCTATACCAATAGCTGTAGTCGGTCTTTTATTAAGCATACTTGCTTCTTGGCCACCTGGTTATTTATGCATGTGTATAAATTCCATATTTCCCATTGCAATGTCCTAGCTGGGTATTCATGAGTTGGAAATTCCCTACCTCTCTAGATTGATTTAATGTGTTATTTGGTGTTAATAATTGTTAGATAATTATTATCTCACAGTTTTCTTTTCACTGGTTTTCACATCTGTCAAATATACACATATCTGAGTGTATGTCTCTGACAGTACTACGTATGCACTATATATATCGTTTCATGTGATTATTGGTTGCTCTTGATGCTAGTAGCAAGACGGGTAGAATTTGAAATCATTGTTGATCCAGTGCTTATTGAGATTGCTTATGAATGAATTAAAAGATAGTGAGTTCAACACTGTTGATGGTATCTGCTTCTCTGAAGTGATGGTAACCTAGGTATTCCTAACTAGTTTAGTGGCTCTTTTTGGACCTTTTAAATAATGACAATGTATTTTTTTTTATTTCAGTTGAGCGCTCCAGACTTGCATGCTTGGACATTTTGACGAGTTGAAATCAATTTGCTATTTTCTGACCATAATTGACATACGAGTCTAGATCTTAATTACTTGAGCAAAAAACCTTCGTTTCGTCTGCAAATATTTTGACGGCAGACCTTGTTCCATCCGGAATATCATAAATGGTATAGTGCTTTGGTTATTTCGTCTTAATCTTCTAGTATCTGGAGTGTTGTTAATCGACTTTTTCTGAAACCGTATTGGGAGCTTGATTTGTTATTCGTCTCCAAATATTTCATGATAATGGTTCCAGGATCTTTACAATTATGCATGTTAAGCTTATTGGTATGTAATTGGACGGTATTATTTTGTTTCCCTTTTTATGGCGCTGATGTTTGCCTCTTTCCAATCGTGTGGTAAAATTCCATCTTTCTGAATATAATTTAAAGTGACTGACTAACACTTTCATGCAGTTCGTAGAATACTTTCGGATGTAATTCATCTGGCCCAGGTGATTTGTATTTTTATAAGTATTTTTTCAGAGTTTATTGTCACACAGGTATCATCTGTGTTTTGATGTGGAGCGACTAGTATGTTGTCTAGGTAACTGGATGTAAATATGGCCCTAAAACAGTCGTTCAGCACTCCTGCTAATTCTTTGTCATCTTTGGTGGTTTTACCATCTATCTGATCCAGTGAAGAAATTTCCACCATTGTTTTTGCTTTGAACTGGACACATTTACAGGAAATTTAGTATGTTCCTTAAAATCGGTTGCAATCTTTTTTCAACTCCTTTTATTATCGTCGTTATTTTGAAGTGGCAGCATTTCTGGTTACTCGAAAATACTCTTATGTGTTCGCTTTTTTGCTCCTTAGATACGCATTCCAACATTTCCGTTTCCGTTTTAGAACACCACTTGTGTCCCTGTTCTGATTCTTCAAGGTATCGCAAGCTTCACATGTTCCTTTGCTGCAGGGTTCTGTTTCCCAATAGATCTCTGTTAATGTTGTCAGTAGCCCCTATACAGACTGTACATTGGTTCTTGATCTGTATACAGCCGGAGGTCAAAAGATAGTACTACATGGTCACTATTTCCTAGTGGAGACAAGTGATCACTAAGTCTAGTAGTGTTGACTCGTTTAAATGGCGATATCCTGTCTTTTCTGTACCATTTTGGTATAGGAAATTGTCCTGGAGACATTTCATGATGTCATTTCCATGCGAGTTTAATTAATCTGTTGTTGTTTCCAGTTGCCAGTTATGTCCCGGTAGTTGATGTCCCCCATTATCAGTAAGTGATTGTTTTTAGTTGCTACTTTTATCATTTTGTGCACGTTTTTCTTCTGTATTGGTTGGACATCTATGTATATAAGCAATGAGGATTTTTTTCTGTGCCTCGTAGATTCAGTCTGCACCAACTCATGTCTTTAAATTCCATCGTCATAAGTCTGTCTTCTAGGTCTGCTTCAAGTTCTGATTCGATGTACAATAATGCCCCTCTACCTTCTGTGGAAGAGTTTAAAACACATTAAAACCTTCCAAAGCAAAGTCACATAAGTCAAGCTTTCCTGAGGTGTTATTATGAAGAACCTCTGTTAGTGACATAATCAGTTGTTTTTTTCTCTTTCAATATCATGTAGAAGATAATTCCTTTTTGTTTAGCTGGTATCGTCATTGTTGTAGAGAACTCTATTATGTGTGTTTGTGTGATAATGCTGTTAAAACTTCAATCCTATTGTTCCCCTATGAGACCCATTTTACCTCTTTCTTAATCTGATTCTAGTAAGTTATATATCATGCGATTAAGCTTTTGATCTTGAAAAAATTTTCACCTGTTCCTCTTCTTTGACTTCGATGTCGGACAGGATTCATTTCGTTAGCGCCTCGGTCTTGTGCTCAATAATTGACTCTATGATCTTGTCAATGTTCTCAAGTTTAGCCTCCACAATCGACAACCGGTCACTTGCTTCATGCTTTATGTCATCGAAACTCTTTTCAATGGCTGAAAGATTTAGGCTCTAGCGATCTTGACATGTTCCACAGGTCTATGTCACACGTTCTTCGCGTTCGCTCTATCTTTTTCTTGAAAATTTGAGCCTTTCTTTGCGACTGTTTCCTCTTCTCCGTTTTGCTCCATTTGTCACAATGCTGTCATGTTGATTTTCTACCTACGCTCAGATTGTTGAAATTATGTGTAACTTCACTGTCTTGGATTAGCGTGGATACCCACACGTAGCTCGACAAGATCCTCTGTCAGTATAGTACGCTGTAGTGTGGCTGTATTGTGACTCGTGTCGCTTTACTCTTACTCTGATTTCGTGATCATGCCTGGACATCCATTAAGTTTTATAGTTTTGGCCATCTGAACATATATATTAAATCTGGTAGTTTCGTCTAGCGTGGAGAACCACACTTGTCACCCAGACTTTTTATGTTGTTAATTACATGTAGTACTCAGTCTGCAGTCAATCGTTAAATTAGAAAAAAGTCTTTGTTAGGCGTGGAAATCAACACTCATATTAAGTGACCTTGTGGTGGATATCTGTCTTAAAATTGAAGTATAGCGTGAAAATCCACACTTACCACTCAGACTCTCAACCTTTTTATATCAGTCCAATATTGAAGCCGGAAATCTTGGTTTAGCGTGAAAATGCACACTTGCCACTCAGACTCTCAAACCTTTTATATTAGTCCAGTATTGAAGCCGGAAATCTTGGTTTAGCGTGAAAATGCACACTTGCCACTCAGACTCTCAAACCTTTTATATTAGTCCAGTATTGAAGCCGGAAATCTTGGTTTAGCGTGAAAATGCACACTTACCACTCAGACTCTCAACCTTTTTATATCAGTCCAATATTGAAGCCGGAAATCTTGGTTTAGCGTGAAAATGCACACTTGCCACTCAGACTCTCAAACCTTTTATATTAGTCCAGTATTGAAGCCGGAAATCTTGGTTTAGCGTGAAAATGCACACTTGCCACTCAGACTCTCAAACCTTTTATATTAGTCCAGTATTGAAGCCGGAAATCTTGGTTTAGCGTGAAAATGCACACTTGCCACTCAGACTCTCAAACCTTTTATATTAGTCCAGTATTGAAGCCGGAAATCTTGGTTTAGCGTGAAAATGCACACTTGCCACTCAGACTCTCAAACCTTTTATATTAGTTCAGTATTGAAGCCGGAAATCTTGGTTTAGCGTGAAAATTCACACTTACCACTCAGACTCTCAAACCTTTTATATTAGTCCAGTATTGAAGCCGGAAATCTTGGTTTAGCGTGAAAATTCACACTTACCACTCAGACTCTCAAACCTTTTATATTAGTTCAGTATTGAAGCCGGAAATCTTGGTTTAGCATGAAAATCCACACATACCTTACCTGTCTACAATAATTTAGCTACATGCTTATTTGGGATGCCTTTTACTCCCCAGCCAAGACAGTGAAGTGTAGCGTGGAATCCACACTTACTATATATTCAGTATGTCGTACTGGTACATGTGTATTTTATCCTAGGACTGGCTTTCATGCAGTGTGAACTTCCAATATGTAGTTTAGCGTGGTGATCCACACCTACACAGGTTTTACAAGAAGCTATACTAAAACGCTTGTACACCAGAGTCCAAAGTCATTTTGAGGCTTTAAAAACATACCACAGAATTTACTAGAAGCTCTCGTTCACCACAGAGTTTACTTTAAGCTCTCGTACACCACAGAGTTTAGTTGAAGCTCTCGTACACCACGGAGTTTACTAGAAGCTCTCGTACACCACGGAGTTTACTAGAAGCTCTCGTACACCACAGAGTTTAGTTGAAGCTCTCGTACACCACAGAGTTTACTAGAAGCTCTCGTACACCACAGAGTTTAGTTGAAGCTCTCGTACACCACAGAGTTTACTAGAAGCTCTCGTACACCACGGAGTTTACTAGAAGCTCTCGTACACCACAGAGTTTAGTTGATCAGAAGCTCCTGTTCACTACAGAGTTTACTAGAAGCTCTTGTTCACTACATAGTTTACTAGAAGCTCTTGTTCACCACATAGTTTACTAGAAGCTCTCGTACACCACGGAGTTTACTAGAAGCTCTCGTGCACCACAGAGTTTAGTTGAAGCTCTTGTTCACCACAGAGTTTACCAAAAGCTCTCGTACACCACAGAGCTTACTAGAAGCTCTCGTACACCACGGAGGTTACTAGAAGATCTCGTACACCACGGAGTTTACTAGAAACTCTCGTACACCACAGAGTTTAGTTGAAGCTCCCGTACACCACAGAGTTTACTAAAAGCTCTCGTACACCACAGAGCTTACTAGAATCTCTCGTACACCATAGAGCTTACTAGAATCTCTCGTACACCACAGAGTTTACTAGAAGCTCTCGTACACCACGGAGTTTAGTTGAAGCTCTTGTTCACCACAGAGTTTACTAGAAGCTCTCGTACACCACATAGTTTACTAGAAGCTCTCGTACACTACAGAATTGATCAGAAGCTCTTGTTCACCACAGAGTTTACTAGAAGCTCTTGTTCACTACATAGTTTAGTTGAAGCTCTTGTTCACCACATAGTTTACTAGAAGCTCTCGTGCACCACAGAGTTTAGTTGAAGCTCTTGTTCACCACAGAGTTTACCAGAAGCTCTCGTACACCACATAGTTTACTAGAAGCTCTCGTACACCACATAGTTTACTAGAAGCTCTCGTGCACCACAGAGTTTAGTTGAAGCTCTTGTTCACCACAGAGTTTACCAGAAGCTCTCGTACACCACATAGTTTACTAGAAGCTCTCGTACACCACGGAGTTTACTAGAAGCTCTCGTACACCACAGAGTTTAGTTGAAGCTCTTGTTCACCACAGAGTTTACCAGAAGCTCTCGTACACCACATAGTTTACTAAAAGCTCTCGTACACTACAGAGTTGATCAGAAGCTCTTGTTCACCACAGAGTTTACTAGAAGCTCTTGTTCACTACATAGTTTAGTTGAAGCTCTTGTTCACCACATAGTTTACTAGAAGCTCTTGTTCACCACATAGTTTACTAGAATCTCTCGTGCACCAGAGTTTAGTTGAAGCTATTGTTCACCACAGAGTTTACCAGAAGCTCCCGTACACCACATAGTTTAGTAGAAGCTCTCGTACACCACGGAGGTTACTAGAAGCTCTCGTACACCACGGAGCTTACTAGAAGCTCTCGTACACCACGGAGGTTACTAGAAGCTCTCGTACACCACGGAGTTTACTAGAAACTCTCGTACACCACAGAGTTTAGTTGAAGCTCCCGTACACCACAGAGTTTACTAGAAGCTCTCGTACACCACAGAGCTTACTAGAAGCTCTCGTACACCACATAGTTTACTAGAAGCTCTCGTACACCACATAGTTTACTAGAAGCTCTCGTACACCACGGAGTTTACTAGAAGCTCTCGTACACCACAGAGTTTAGTTGAAGCTCTTGTTCACCACAGAGTTTACTAGAAGCTCTCGTACACCACGGAGGTTACTAGAAGCTCTCGTACACCACAGAGTTTAGTTGAAGCTCTTGTTCACCACAGAGTTTACCAGAAGCTCTCGTACACCACATAGTTTACTAAAAGCTCTCGTACACTACAGAGTTGATCAGAAGCTCTTGTTCACCACAGAGTTTACTAGAAGCTCTTGTTCACTACATAGTTTAGTTGAAGCTCTTGTTCACCACATAGTTTACTAGAAGCTCTTGTTCACCACATAGTTTACTAGAATCTCTCGTGCACCAGAGTTTAGTTGAAGCTATTGTTCACCACAGAGTTTACCAGAAGCTCCCGTACACCACATAGTTTAGTAGAAGCTCTCGTACACCACGGAGGTTACTAGAAGCTCTCGTACACCACGGAGCTTACTAGAAGCTCTCGTACACCACGGAGGTTACTAGAAGCTCTCGTACACCACGGAGTTTACTAGAAACTCTCGTACACCACAGAGTTTAGTTGAAGCTCCCGTACACCACAGAGTTTACTAGAAGCTCTCGTACACCACAGAGCTTACTAGAAGCTCTCGTACACCACATAGTTTACTAGAAGCTCTCGTACACCACATAGTTTACTAGAAGCTCTCGTACACCACGGAGTTTACTAGAAGCTCTCGTACACCACAGAGTTTAGTTGAAGCTCTTGTTCACCACAGAGTTTACTAGAAGCTCTCGTACACCACGGAGGTTACTAGAATATCTCGTACACCACAGAGTTTACCAAAAGCTCTCGTACACCACAGAGCTTACTAGAAGCTCTCGTACACCACGGAGGTTACTAGAAGATCTCGTACACCACGGAGTTTACTAGAAACTCTCGTACACCACAGAGTTTAGTTGAAGCTCCCGTACACCACAGAGTTTACTAAAAGCTCTCGTACACCACAGAGCTTACTAGAATCTCTCGTACACCATAGAGCTTACTAGAATCTCTCGTACACCACAGAGTTTACTAGAAGCTCTCGTACACCACGGAGTTTAGTTGAAGCTCTTGTTCACCACAGAGTTTACTAGAAGCTCTCGTACACCACATAGTTTACTAGAAGCTCTCGTACACTACAGAATTGATCAGAAGCTCTTGTTCACCACAGAGTTTACTAGAAGCTCTTGTTCACTACATAGTTTAGTTGAAGCTCTTGTTCACCACATAGTTTACTAGAAGCTCTCGTGCACCACAGAGTTTAGTTGAAGCTCTTGTTCACCACAGAGTTTACCAGAAGCTCTCGTACACCACATAGTTTACTAGAAGCTCTCGTACACCACATAGTTTACTAGAAGCTCTCGTGCACCACAGAGTTTAGTTGAAGCTCTTGTTCACCACAGAGTTTACCAGAAGCTCTCGTACACCACATAGTTTACTAGAAGCTCTCGTACACCACGGAGTTTACTAGAAGCTCTCGTACACCACAGAGTTTAGTTGAAGCTCTTGTTCACCACAGAGTTTACCAGAAGCTCTCGTACACCACATAGTTTACTAAAAGCTCTCGTACACTACAGAGTTGATCAGAAGCTCTTGTTCACCACAGAGTTTACTAGAAGCTCTTGTTCACTACATAGTTTAGTTGAAGCTCTTGTTCACCACATAGTTTACTAGAAGCTCTTGTTCACCACATAGTTTACTAGAATCTCTCGTGCACCAGAGTTTAGTTGAAGCTCTTGTTCACCACATAGTTTACTAGAAGCTCTCGTGCACCACAGAGTTTAGTTGAAGCTCTTGTTCACCACAGAGTTTACCAGAAGCTCTCGTACACCACATAGTTTACTAGAAGCTCTCGTACACCACATAGTTTACTAGAAGCTCTCGTGCACCACAGAGTTTAGTTGAAGCTCTTGTTCACCACAGAGTTTACCAGAAGCTCTCGTACACCACATAGTTTACTAGAAGCTCTCGTACACCACGGAGTTTACTAGAAGCTCTCGTACACCACAGAGTTTAGTTGAAGCTCTTGTTTACCACAGAGTTTACCAGAAGCTCTCGTACACCACATAGTTTACTAAAAGCTCTCGTACACTACAGAGTTGATCAGAAGCTCTTGTTCACCACAGAGTTTACTAGAAGCTCTTGTTCACTACATAGTTTAGTTGAAGCTCTTGTTCACCACATAGTTTACTAGAAGCTCTTGTTCACCACATAGTTTACTAGAATCTCTCGTGCACCAGAGTTTAGTTGAAGCTATTGTTCACCACAGAGTTTACCAGAAGCTCCCGTACACCACATAGTTTAGTAGAAGCTCTCGTACACCACGGAGGTTACTAGAAGCTCTCGTACACCACGGAGCTTACTAGAAGCTCTCGTACACCACGGAGGTTACTAGAAGCTCTCGTACACCACGGAGTTTACTAGAAACTCTCGTACACCACAGAGTTTAGTTGAAGCTCCCGTACACCACAGAGTTTACTAGAAGCTCTCGTACACCACAGAGCTTACTAGAAGCTCTCGTACACCACATAGTTTACTAGAAGCTCTCGTACACCACATAGTTTACTAGAAGCTCTCGTACACCACGGAGTTTACTAGAAGCTCTCGTACACCACAGAGTTTAGTTGAAGCTCTTGTTCACCACAGAGTTTACTAGAAGCTCTCGTACACCACGGAGGTTACTAGAATATCTCGTACACCACGGAGTTTACTAGAAACTCTCGTACACCACAGAGTTTAGTTGAAGCTCCCGTACACCACAGAGTTTACTAGAAGCTCTCGTACACCACAGAGCTTACTAGAATCTCTCGTACACCATAGAGCTTACTAGAATCTCTCGTACACCACAGAGTTTACTAGAAGCTCTCGTACACCACGGAGTTTAGTTGAAGCTCTTGTTCACCACAGAGTTTACTAGAAGCTCTCGTACACCACATAGTTTACTAGAAGCTCTCGTACACTACAGAGTTGATCAGAAGCTCTTGTTCACCACAGAGTTTACTAGAAGCTCTTGTTCACTACATAGTTTAGTTGAAGCTCTTGTTCACCACAGAGTTTACCAGAAGCTCTCGTACACCACATAGTTTACTAGAAGCTCTCGTACACCACGGAGTTTACTAGAAGCTCTCGTGCACCACAGAGTTTAGTTGAAGCTCTTGTTCACCACAGAGTTTACCAGAAGCTCTCGTACACCACATAGTTTACTAGAAGCTCTCGTACACCACGGAGTTTACTACAAGCTCTCCTACACCACGGAGTTTAGTTGAAGCTCTTGTTCACCACAGAGTTTACCAGAAGCTCTCGTACACCACATAGTTTACTAGAAGCTCTCGTACACCACGGAGTTTACTAGAAGGTCTCGTACACCACATAGTTTAGTAGAAGCTCTCGTACACCACGGAGGTTACTAGAAGCTCTCGTACAACACGGAGTTTACTAGAAACTCTCGTACACCACAGAGTTTAGTTGAAGCTCCCATACACCACAGATTTTACTAGAAGCTCTCGTACACCACAGAGCTTACTAGAAGCTCTCGTACACCACAGAGCTTACTAGAAGCTCTCGTACACCACGGAGGTTACTAGAAGCTCTCGTACACCACGGAGTTTACTAGAAACTCTCGTACACCACAGAGTTTAGTTGAAGCTCCCGTACACCACAGAGTTTACTAGAAGCTCTCGTACACCAAAGAGCTTACTAGAAGCTCTCGTACACCACATAGTTTACTAGAAGCTCTCGTACACCACATAGTTTACTAGAAGCTCTCGTACACCACGGAGTTTACTAGAAGCTCTCGTACACCACGGAGTTTAGTTGAAGCTCTTGTTCACCACAGAGTTTACTAGAAGCTCTCGTACACCACATAGTTTACTAGAAGCTCTCGTACACCACGGAGTTTACTAGAAGCTCTCGTACACTACAGAGTTTACTAGAAGCTCTTGTTCACTACAGAGTTTACCAGAAGCTCTAGTACACCACACAGTTTACTAGACGCTCTCGTACTCCACAACAGTAACTAGAAGCTCTGTTGCATGTTGTAGGCAATATAAAGTAGCGAGACTTCATAATAAACGTAGATAATTGAATACAACGTTCAGTTTCGCCTCTCTGTATAAACTCTTATCTTGTTCATGTAAAAAAAAAATCTGAAAATCAGACTAATATTGCCTGGCAAAGCATTCGTAACTCTTATTAGAATTCATTCCTGCCCAGCGCAATTAAAAAGGGAAGTATAACCCGAGAAAACAGTAGGAGACAATCCATCTGTAAATATTCCAAAATCTTTTTCAATTTTAATTTAATTTAGGTCGTATTGGTCAAATAATTCACTCTGGATTGTGATTAAAGTAAAAACCAAATTCATTACCAAACATCATTGTATTACTCCGTAAAATATTTGTGGTTCTGATGCTGATAATGATAGAAATTATCTTATGTTTTGCGATTTGTTTTTAACAATTTAACTACCTTAAACATTTGT